>NC_058130.1:81428992-81521134 GCF_016433145.1 Gracilinanus agilis | reverse complement strand
AAAGAATGCCTGCCCTTTGACCCAGCCATACCATTGTTGGCTTTGTACCCCAAAGAGATCATAGATAAACAGACTTGTAGGAAAATATTTATATCTGCGCTTTTTGTGGTGGCAACAAACTGGAAAAGGAGGGTATGTCCTTCAATTGGGGAATGGCTGAACAAACTGTGGTATATGCGGGTGATGGAATACTATTGTGCTAAAAGGAATAACAAACTGGAGAAGTTCCAGGCGAACTGGAGAGACCTCCAGGAACTGATGCAGAGCGAAAGGAGCAGAGCCAGAAGAACATTGTACACAGAGACTGACATACTGTGGTAAAATCGAATGTAATGGGCTTCTGTACCAGCAACAATGCAATGACCCAGGACAGCTCTGAGGGATTTATGGTAAAGAACGCTACCTACATTCAGAGGAAGAACTGCAGGAGAGGAAACATATAAGAAAAGCAACTGCTTGAACGCATGGGTCGGGGTGGACATGATTGGGGATGTGGACTCGAAACTACCACACTAATGCAACCACCAACAATTTGGAAATAGGTCTTGATCAAGGACACATGACACAACCAGTGGAAATGTGCGTCGGCCATGGGTGGGGGGATTGCGGGGGGCGAAGGGGAAAGGAGGAGCATGAATCATGTAACCACGTTAAAAATGAATATTAATAAATGTTTGAAAAAAAAGCAACTTCAGTGAATTAGGACAAAATTTCATTTGTAAAAAATCTAATAGTTTAAATTGACCTCCAATATGCATAAGCTAAAAATGTGACATGTTTTAATTTTAATTTAATTAATAAATGTGACATGGCTAATTTCATTCAAATCTGAATCTGTATTCATAGGAATATAATGTTCAGAACAAGTAGAGTCACAGTCTAAGATGGACTTGGACTATTTCATGTAGGCATCAGACTAAATGTCTTCTAAGAATCTTTTTTCTGCTCAGACCACATATAGAATTGTCTGTACAGTTCTAGAAAGAAAGACAGAGAGGAACTGAAGATAATAACAGAGGAGTAGAATCATCAAGGGACTAGAAATGAAGTCTTAAGAGGAAAATTGGAGGGAAGAAAGAATGTTTAACCTAGAGAAGCCTTGATGAAAGAACATGAAAATGAGAGCTGTCTTCAACTATCTGAGAGGCTGTAATGGAGAAGAAAAAGAATGGATAGAGCCTATGTTGCCTTTCATGACTTATTAATCAAAATTTCTAGAGTTTGGAGAGGAAGAGAACTTTAAAGGCATTTAAATCAGTGATTTCATGATACCATTAAGGGTTTAAACTTAAAGGGGGTCAGATTTTGACTTAAAAGACACTTTATCCTTGGAAGGAAAGCTATGGCAAATTTGGACCGTGTACTAATAGAGATATCACCTTGTAGACAAAGGACTGTATATTTTTCTCATAGTGATGTATGGTTATGAGAGTTGGACTATAAGGAAAGCTAAGCATCATGGAATCACTTCTTTCAAATTGTGGTGTGAGAGAAGACTTTTGAGAGTCTCTTGGATTGCAGAGAGATCAAAAGTCAAAATTTAAGGAAATTAATTTATACTATTCATTGGAAAGACAAATACCAAAACTAAGGCTTAAATACTTTGGCCACATAATGAGAGAACAGAACTGATTGGAAATTATCCTAATGTTAAGAAAGATTGAAGGCAAAAGGAGAAAGGGGTAGCAGAGGACAAGATGGAGAGTGTCATGAAAATAATTAATATGAATTTGGACAGATTTCAAGAGATATTGGAGGACAGAAGCGTCTGGCATGCTACAGAGTCACAAAGAGTCAAACATTACCAAAGGAATGAACAAGATTTTGAGGGGCAGCTAGGTGGCTCAGTGCATAGAGAGCCAAGCATAAGGATACTAGGTTCAAATCTAGGTTTAGATAATTCCTAGCGGTGTGATTCTGGGAAAGTCACAACCCCCATTGCCTAGCCCTTACCACTCTTCTGTTTTGGAACCCATACTTAATATTGATTTTAAGACAGAATGTAAGAGTTAAAAAAGTAGATTTTGACTTTTTCAAATAGCAAGTTTATAGACTCTAGGACAAGAACTCTTAAAATATAAAAGACATTTGGATAAGGAGTTGCAGAGGTTTGTTTCTTCAAAGTCCAGTTTCTATGATCCTGCTTCTTCTTTGACCTTATAGAGAAACAAGAAAATAGTCTTCTATATTAGATGGATTTTTTCTAATATACATAGTATGGAAATATTGGATCTTACAAAATGGCCTCTCAATGAAGTATGAAAATTCTAATGGTTTTTGACAATTGTTTTCATTATGTTATACAGCCTTCTATTAAAGAAAACTACAAAATCTAAAAACACTTAATTTAATAAGAACATTTTACTAAGATTTAATGCTAGATTTCAAAATCCTCATATAAATTCTTGAGTACTTTTTAAGCAGAGGCAAAATAATTAATGCTTAAATGACAAAAAAATAAGCCTAAGAAATGTACACTGCAGTGCATCATAGTCTATTTTGAGAGAGAAAAATATCTGCTTAAGTGATTTGAATGAAGGTTTTCAAACTACGTGAGTTTTCTATAAATGATAATTATCTTAAATAGATAATCAGAAATCTTCCCGAATCTTCCATGTCAAACTTTTGTGAGTTGGGAAGACTCAAATGAATTCTCTTTGCAACCACAAGCCAAAGGGATGTTGTAACAGCAGACCTCAAGCTGTTTTTCTAGTAATCAAACTTCCCAGAAACCAAAAAAAAATGTGTTTAAGGAACTTTAAGAGATTATCTAGTTTGTTGAGGTTAACATTCAGCTTTTCAGTGGTCAATGTCACTATCAAAATCTATGTGCCGCATTTGTTTTCACTGATCATAGAACTGGATGTTACTTAGAGTTACTGACCGTACCACATCGTTTACTGAGAGTACTTAACAATAGTCAACATACTATGCATTGCTGGCACTCAAAGATAAATAATAAAACACTTAGAATCATAGTACTAGACAGAGAAGTGACCTTAGATTACATCTGCTCTAAACTCTTTATTTTACAGATGGAGAAACTGAGGTATACAGAACAGAAATTACTTGTCACAAGGAGACAGAGAGAAACAAAACTGAAATCAAGGCTCTCACCCTAACTATCCTTCTCTTTCCACCATAATAGATTGCTTCTCTCATAAGAAGTAAATATTCTTGAAATAGGTTTTGAAAATTCTTAACTCAGAGTTTTTTTCATATGATGGAGACAACAATTATGAGAAGTGCCTAAGGATAGAGTGAAGCAAAAAGAAGGCCAAAATGGCAGACAGTAATTTGTCCAGTTGTGCTCTTCTCTGATTAGACCATATCTGGAGCATATGTACCAAAATTTAGAAGGAGAATTGATCAAATGAAATAGATGCAAAAGAGAGTGACAAGGATGTTGTTCACAAAGCATACCACGTTAGGTTCTCTTGAAAGAATAAGGGATTTTTAGCTCAGAAGACTTCAAGATAATAAACTTCAAATACTTGAAGGGTTGTTGTTTGAAAGGATCAGATTTATTCTTCTTGGCTTCAGAGGGCATAACTTGGGCCAATGGGTGTATATTACAGGGAGGCAGATTCTGGCTCAACATAAAAAGGATTTTCCTAACAATTAGAACTCTCCAAAAAACGGAATGAGATGTCTCAGGAGTTGGTTAGTTCTCTGACACTAGAGGTCTTTGAGGGGAGGCTAGATGATTAATTGTTGGAGATATCATCAGAGGGATTTATGTTTCAGGTAAGTGTTGGACTAAATGACTTCTTGGGCCTCTTCTAGCTCTCAGATTCTATGACTCCATGGATGCTAAGATTTCATCACTTCCCTTCTATGTACCTTAGTTTTTGCAACTACAAAGTTTAGACCAGATAGCCTCTAAGGTCACTTTTTCCTCTAATCTTATGATTCTAAGTGTTTTATTATTCATCTCTGAGTTCCAACAATTGTATAGTATGTCAATTATTTTTAAATAGAATCAGTAAATAATGTGGCATGGTGAGTAACTCTAAGTTACATGCAGTTCTACAATCAGTGAAAACAAATGCAGCACACAGATTTTGGCAATAACATTAAGCACCGAAAAGCCTAACGTCAACCTCATTAACATTAGAAGAAAGATTAAAACCGATGATTTTTAGTGTGAGAGCACATTTATTTTTCAACAGTTTAATAGTAAATTCTATTGGGGGAAAAAAAGGCAAGGAAATCCTCTGGCAACCAGTCTACTTGTCAGTGCCACAGAGAGTAGGTGACTGATAACCCTCACATGCATTTTCCTGTGGGGGTTCAGCTTTATCAACTAAGAAAGTGACAAACAAGATGAAAATAGGCTACTGCTACCAACAGTTCTCACCTTTGATATTTCTGTGGTTCAAATATGGAATAAAAGAAGTGACAAAGGATGCAGAGTAAGAAGGGGCCTTGGAGGTCATTGCACCCAACCTCATCTTCTGCAATATGGAAAATGAGTCCCAGAGAGTCAAAGGCATTTGCAGGGTCTGAATTCAGATTCAGTCCTTCTCCCTCTCAAAGTATTCTGCAAACATTGCCATGCTGCTTTTTCTAAATTACACCCTGGAACTAAGACACTAAAGGCTCAGAGGAGAAAAAATTACTTGCTCCAGGTTAACTTGACTCTTACAGAGTCAGGCAGCTAGATGTTGCTATGGATAGCGTGCTGGACTTGGAAACTGGAATTCCTGAGTTCAAATGCTGCCTCAGACACTAGTTGTGTGGCCCTGGAAGTGTCATTTAACCCTTTCCTCATCAGTAAGTTGGGGAAAAATCATGTTGTTTTTTTTCTGAAAATCAAATAAGATGCTATTTGTAAAGCACTTTGAAAACCCTTCAGTGATATTATTAGCTGATGCCAATACAGATCCAGGTAAGTGGCAGAATAAGGTTTTCTTCCTCCAAGTCCAGTGTTTTTCCCACTAAGCCAGCAGATGAGGGAATTGAAGGAACTAGAGCAGCAAGTGACTAATTGTGGGAATTGGTGAACCACACTGACTCCCATCTTGTGACTCAACTCTAGAGCTAGGTCAGTTCCCTTTCTATTTAATTATGAGTCTAGTCTAATTTCTGTCCTGTGAGAAAACTTTGTTAAATTGTGGGAAATGGAAGAAAATCTTATTGTATTTTTGAACCCAATCCTTTGTAGCTGGGAAGCTGGACCACCTCTACTTCTATTTAGAGACCCTTAAATGAGGACCTAGATTATATTGACCAGAAACCCAGTCAAGCCCAGAGACTGGAAAACTGGTTCAAAGAATTCACAATTGTATACCTCAAGCAACTCATGAGTCTTATCTGAAAGCTGGCCCCACACTTATCAATTGCCTCCATTATTTCCACTGCTATTTATTTTCAACTCTTTGCAATCTGGCTTCTGAATACATGACTCAACTGAAACTGCTCTCTTCAAAGTTATCGATGATCCTTTAGCTGTCAAATTAAATGACCTTTATTCCATCCTTATTCTAGTAACCCTGTAGCACTTGCTCATGTTGAATACTTCCCCCTCCTCCTGTATAGTCTCTCCTTTCATGATTTTATGACACACTTCTCCTTTGCTTCTTCTCCTACCTGGCTGGCCATTTCTAGTCTCCTCTATTTATCATAATCCACAAACTCTCCTCTAATATTAAGGACACTCCAAGATTCAAAGTTCTTTTTTTCTTCTTTCTCTCTATCACTCTTATTATCTCATCATATCCCTGGATTCAACTATATTCCCTATTTGGATAAATCCCTGGTCAACATATATATATATATATATATGCATATATATATATATATCCCCAATCTAAGTCTTATGTTTCAGTCCTGCATCACCAAATATCTATTGGATATTTCCAATTGGAGTTACCAAATATATCAAATTCAATACACCCAAAACACAAAATATGCTTCTAACTTCCCTCTTCCTGTTCAGAGTTTGACCATCCTTCCAGTCAAACAGGTTGACAAAGTTCATCTTTGATTATTCATTGTCCTTCTCCTTCCATATCCAATCAGTTGCCAAGTCTTATTACTTCTACTTCCAAATATCTCTCCCATTTGTCTCATCCTCATCACTAACAATCACCACCCCACTTTGCTCTCATCACCACTCATCTGGATTATTTCATTTATCTCCTAATATTTCTACTTCCATTCTCTCCAATCCGTACACTAAACAGCTGCCAAAGCAATATCTCAAAACACAGATCATGTCTAAAATTAGAGAGTGTCATTTCCCTTTCTCCAAAAGCTCTAGTGGCTCCAACTAATTCTTAGGATAAACTACAATCTCTTCCCTTTGGAATTTAAAGCCTTTCATAAGTAAACTACCTTTCCCGTCTTATTAGGATTGCTCCTCCATCTATGTATGGTATCTGCATGTCCCAGTTCTCATCTGTGGTTCCAAAAAGCCCAAACATGCACAGAAGTCACTCCCCCCCAATAAAACTATCTCATCATATACACTAAATCAGCTTGAGGGTAACCAGCAGGTCTTAAACCCATCAGTGAGTTAGGAGGATGTCAACCTCAAGCACAGGAAGACTTCCCCCAGTGGAAAGAGCAGATGAGAACAATTTGTTCCAATGGTCATGGAGGCAGCTGAAGCTGGCATTGTAGAGCACTTAGAGTCTGGTCAGTCATTGAAGACTCCAAGATCATCCACTGGATCTCAGGCCATTCATTGCCAATCATCCATCCTGATTTTTGCTTTACCATTGGACTTGGATAACTTTGGAAGGGAGAGTAAAAGTTGCCAACTTTGTACAACTCTGCCTCACTTAAATACAATTCATAGCAAATCAAGACATCACTCCATGATGTCACTGGTCCTATTTAAAAACAAAGGATGAACAAGTGCCTTATTACTTATCATCTCTTTCATCACTATTTTTCCAGAAAAATTGGCCTACCTGTTGTTCCTCATACATGACATTCCATCTCTCCAGATAGAATATAAGTTCCTTGAAGGCAAGGTCTGGTGTTGTTTTTTGTTTTTTGTTTTCTATCTTCATATCCCCAGGCCCCAGCATAGTTCCTAGCACATTGTAGGTACTTAATAAATTTTTGTAAATTATTTGATTGACTAAAACTGCTGGCTTAAAGTATGGAGTCAGCTTGTATAAGTGGGGGGAAGGAGCATGTTTAGAATTTACCAGGATTCCCAAGTGGGATAATGAGGTTACCAAAGTAAGGCAATTCTTCAAAGTTTCCCCAGTGTTTTCCTGACTTGAGTATCTCTGTCACATGTCACACTGTCCTAATTACTTACTTTTAAGGATTACTTACCTTCCTAATAAGAGAAAGGTCTAACAGATTCTTCATGGAAGTCAAATGTTTTTAATTCTCCTCTTCTGTCTTAGAAACAATATAAGTATTGGTAACAATGCAGAAGACAAGTAAGACTAGGCGATTGGGATTAAGTGATTTGCCCGGGGTCATACAATTAGAAAGTGTCTGAGGTCAAATTTGAACTCAAGTCATCCTGACACCAAACCTGGTAACACATGTACATTTATACAAAGAAAATGTAACAAAACATCACAAAGACTGAAACTACTTGCTCCATTCTGAAATAAAGTACAACTTCCCCTACAAAGTATAAGTCAATCTGAATGAATTGTATGAATTTTTTATATCTTCAGATTTTGAAGCATTTAAAAAAACTTAAATGTTATATGGAGCAGGTTTTCAGAATCTGTTTTAATCAATAAAAGATAGATTGTAGTCACTATATCAATTATAAACACTGCATAAAACTTGTGGTCTAAAGAAATTTTAAATGGTAGAATTTTTTTCTTTTCTTTTTCTAATTATAAGGGATGAGTCATTGGATATCTCAGAGAAGCAAATGGTAAAAAGGCTATGTTATAAAATGAAAGTAATATAAGCACAGAAAACTTTTTTTAATTAAGAAATTTGTGTGGCATAGTGTTGTGTTGCATAGGTAGAGGGTTGGCCTTCAACACTCAGAGATTTGGAATCAAATTCTTCCTCTGACCCATGCTAACTATTTGACCAGGAGCTTATCACTCACACTCTCAGGATCCTAGTAAATTCTAAATTATACATAAGTTGCATAAATTGGTGAAGAAAGTTTTAGCACTAAGAATTCCCCAGATGAACTACATGACTATGCATTTCCCATAATTTTGTTCTACACTATCTATTTGGTTACTACTTCTAATAATACATCATCAACAATAACAGTGAATTCATATTTATGTTACCTTTCTTGTAATTTACAAAACTTACCTCTTACCTCATGACAGTGTGCTTTTAAAAATGAAAAAATAAAACCCCACAGAAACTAAATTAAGCAAGAGTTTAGAAAATATGTAAATAAAATGAGAGCAGTGAAAAGACTGGAGAAGAAAAAAGAGAGTTTTGGAAGAAAAACTTAGAAAGAGAATCAACAGTAAAGTATAATAGGTATAAAACTACACCCAAATGACAGACTTCCTGAAAATTAGAAGACCCAAACAGAAGTTAATGACTCTAGAAGGCAATGAGAGGCATTAAATTAAAAGCAAGATTGAAAAAAATGGCTAAATATAAAATATTTAACATAAAACAACTGATATGGGGGGAAAACAGATCAAGGAGACATGATTTAAGAAACATTGAACTATTTAAAAGCCATAATCAAAAACAGAGCTTGGATATCATATTTCAAAAAATCATGAAATAAAACTGATGACATCAATTACAATCAGAAAGCAAAGTGAAAATAGAAAAAGAATCCATTGATCACTTCTGGAAAGAAATAACAAAATGAAAATTCCAAGGAATGTCATAGCCCAAATTCAGAGTTTCCAAGTTAAAGAAAGACTTAAGTACTCTGACCCGTACAATGACCAATCACCATGTCAAGGGGGTAATGATGCATACTACCTACCACCTGACAAAGAAATGAAAGACTGGGTAGAAAATGAAAGCTATGTTTTTACTTAATTGTGCATATTTGTTGCAGAGTCTCTTTTTCTTTTGGTTGGGGGATGCATAGGGGAGATAAAAAGGGAAAGAGAAAATGCTTATGAATTAAAATATAACAGGGAAGGGGGGAGAGAATAAGCATTTATATAGTACCTACTATGTATCAGACACTCTGATAAGAGCTTTTCTTTAAGGTAGGTCCTATTATTATCCACATTTTACAGTTGAGGAAACAGAAGTGACTTGCCCAAGGTCACACAGCTTTCCTTTGTCTTCTCTTCTAGGTCATATATATCCCCAGTTACTTTGACTATCTGAGGTTGGATTTTAACTCAGGTCTTTTTTACTCTGATCTTGACACTCTATCCACTTTACCATCAGTTGCCTTTGGAACATTTCAAATGTTGGCTAGTATATTAAAATATAAATAAATTAAAAGCATTTCAGGCCACTTAGTTCTATTCTCCATATTACTATAACAATTTACTAAAATGGTACTCTAGTCACACAAAAAAACTTAAATTGTCCCTCTAAATAATTAACCTTCTAGAACATAATTGGTTCATTGGCAATAATCACAGGATAATTTGGAACTTTCCCAAAATAAGATAATCTAGACTAGAAAAATTCAATTGGGTTTAATTTTTTTCCTGTTTCTTCTTTTAAATGATAATCTATTCAACCATAGGACCACAAATTTAAAGATGGAAGAGCCTTTAGAGATCATCTTTTTTCAACTTTTTTCATTTTATAGATAATGAAACTGAGGCCCAAAGAATTTACATGAGATGATTTATCCAAGATCACCCAGGGAATAAATAGAAGATCTAGAATATACATCTAAATTTTCAGGATACAGTCCATTTTCAGGATATACATCAGGATATACAGAATATACATCTACATTTTCAGGATATAGTCCATTCTATTACAAATTGGGTGAATAGACAGAATAAAGCATATTTTGTATGCTATCATTCTCTGTTATTGTCTCTATATGATATTTTCTTGAGTTTCCAGTTATTTTTTAAAATATATTACTATAATGAGCTTCTACTGTTAGATTTTAGGAGAAATATCTCCAAATAGATCTAAGGAAAATTTCATAGGTCCTAAAGTCAGATATTCTGCCTTTTCCAAAAAATTATATTGGTAAAGATGTTATATTCCTGACCTTCAAATCAATCCTCCATCAGGCTTTCCACTCTGGGTTAAGAAATTTCAAAACCTTTCAGCATTTGGATTACCACTATGTTGTATGCTTAACATTTTCTTTAATTTGGAATCTGAGAAGACACAGTAAACAATGCCAGATCAGAATATTGATGGTATATAATTGTCCGGTAAAATAGGAAAAGTGATGTCAAATCATATTATTGTTGCTTATAGAACTAAAAATAAAAATGATAAATTCTACAAATTTTCACCCTGAAAAGAAAGTGAAAAGAAGAGGAGAGATTTCTATTTTGACCACTACATTGTTTACAAAAATTAAAAAGAAAAAGGAAGGTAGGGGAGGTAAGAAACATGAGCATGAGCCCATAGTATTTTGCAATGGTTTTGGAAAACTACTAGAAAATTCTGCTTTTTTTTTTTTTGGCAGATATTCATTGTTGAGCAGAAGGAATTCCTAATGCCACATAAGCATATTTTTGAGAAATAGAAATGATTCTGTAGAAATTTCTGCTACCTTCTCCTTGGAAGACAAGAAAGATTCTTCTTTGATTGCCTCTGTGTGTGTGTATCCCATTTGTCTCTAGTAACGAGTTTCCCACAGACATATGCCTCCCAAGAATACTTCTCTTTATGGCCCAGGTGACAGTGATTACTAGACATGTATCCTATCCGTATAAATTAAACCAGTAGGTGGAGCTGCTAGCCATTAAGCTGATCCTACTCCACAGGAAAAGATCATGGAATCATATATCTGAGCTGGAGGAACCTCAGAAACCATCTAGTTTATCCAGTTTATACTATATGTGAGGAATCTGAGGTCCAAGGAGAATAAATTTACTTAGCCACAGTCACTCCTCCTACAAGCAGGCAAAGAGTATAGATGACACAACACAATTTGCAAATTATGTCAAAGTCAAGCCTCCAAGAGGACTAGAAAATAACCTGAGAACTTGGGAACTCTAGATGCAAATTTCATTCAGTTCCAGCTCAAAGATAGCATATTAAATCCTAATGGTCCTTGGTTTTCCTTTCAGATTCTTGTCACTGGCAGGGACCCACTGGCTATTTTTTTGAGGAGGTTATTGTTGTTTTTTACTACAACTAGTGCGTTGTTACAGAACAGTCATATAGGCAAGAAGAAGCCAAATATAGAAAAACATTGATTCTTCCTTCTCTGTCCCTTCATTGCTCTAATCTTCTGTCCTTCATTCAGTTCAAGTGTACCATTCCCTTTCAGTTTCCAAGTCCTTGACCTTGTCCTTTTCACCTCTTTTCTTCATCTATTTGAATACTTCCTCTCTCTTCTTCGGTAGTCAAAGCTAATCTACTCCAAGTAGCAAAGGAAGAGCATACGAAGTAAAATTGGTTCAAAATGAACTTCCTGCCTCTGTCATTGTGACGGGATTTTTTGTGAAACTGTATTTTAATTTCCAACTGCCTAGAGAGACAGACAGACAGACACAGACAGAAAGTGCTGCTAAAAACCAATTTGATTGGTATAGCACCAGCCTCCTATATGCATGTATACAAAAACTCAACTGATTGACAGGGGCTGTAGTAGAAATGGGAAGATATTGAAGAGATCCATTGTCTCTGCAAGTATATCTAAAAAGAGAATCCAGGCTAAAGGAGGTTATAAGTATGGTCAGCTTTTCCCCAACTTCCTCTTCTAAGGTCTGTCGATCCAGAAACAATATAATGTAAACTACTGTTTTGTTACTCCATGTTTCTATTTAACTGAAGTTTGCTTTAACTACAAGGAAGGTAGGGTAATTAACTAGAAACAGAAACAAATGGATGGTTTGGCAAAGAATATAATTTCTATTTTGGTGTTAGGAATTTCCCTGATTATACTCAGAACTTTTCATCTAGAAATTAACTACCTAAAGCCAAAAAAGAGGGACTACAGTGGGCTTTGGACATTATGTTGCCACTAGGACTTGAAAATGAGCTAATTCTTTAAACAAGGTGTTGCACAGGTAAAAATTGAAATTTAGGGAGGGAAAATATATTTCCTTTGGTCACAGAATTAGCCAGGAAAAGATATAGAATAGGAGAACAAATTTTCAGAACTATTCCCTTTATACCAGACAGATTCTCAATAAATACACAATCTGATAAAGCATTACTTTGCAATTATCAGTGTCTCCATTGTATAGATAAGGAAATTGAGTACCAGAAAAGTAAGTCTAGGATCTGAGTCCTGGATCAGAAGCCCTCCCTCTTCACTGAAAGTCCTGGGTTGTATTCTACATACACAGTACACTCTACTGTAGTACTGCTCATCTATATTAGTCAGACTTGGTCAAGAATATTGTGTTCCTTCTGGGAGTATATTTAAGGAGTAACATTGGAAAGATGAAGGACTTCCAGAGAAGGCTTCTCCTGAGTTTAAAGGGTCTTGCAACCACAGAAAAAGAGGAACAGTCAAAGTATAGGAAAAAGAGAGGTGACCTAGGAAAGACAATGAGAGCAAGGAAGAGAGAATAGATGATACTTGTATTCAAATACTATAAGGACTATAATAGCTAACTGCTTTAAACTCTGCCTTGTGGAAGAGAAGTTTCATTCTTCTTCTACATGATAACTCTTCTAATACTTGAATCACGTTTCCTTTGTCTTCTCTTCTAGACCATATATATCCCCAGTTACTTTGACTAGTCAGACAATGGAATGGGACAATTCAAGGAGTACTTCTGATGGATCAAATGGGGAATAGAAAGGCTAATGGTATACCTCCTGGATCCTACTACTTTTAGATGTTTACATTGTATTTCTATAGCTACAATAATTGGTAAGGAAAGGTTAATATTAATATTCATTTAATAGACTAAATTACAAATTCATATTTCCCTTAAAATACTTTTTGGAAATAGTGAAGGAAAAAGTTCTCTGATTTTTTCCCTTGATTTATCACGCAGAACAAATTCAAATTATTGTAGAAATTATTATATTTAGGAAACACCAACTTTCTTCATTGAAAAAAAGGCTTCTTTTCAAGCAAACAGAAAAGAACAAGGAGAAAAAATGGAACTACTGCTGAATCTTCAGTTTAAGAGAAAGGAGAAGACATCTTTTTTATGTATCTTTTGTTGATGACATGACTTTGGAGGGTTGTCAAGCACTGTGGAACAAAGCAGCCACATAGAAGATTACTTAGGCACATTTGGGTCATTGGCAGATATGTGGCTCATAAACCAAAAAAGGCAACGAATCTTACCCTAAATGAAAACCTAAGGCCCAGAGGAGCCATGAGAAGAATTGTGTAGTATTATGTAGGATCTTCTAAAATAATTCAATATTATTTCCAACTAATAGTAGTAATTCTTTATAATAATATCTATATGCATATATATGTAAGTGTGCATCATACAGGCTAATAATGGCAAAAGCTGACATTTTATACTGCTTTCAGTTTTATGTAAATTATCTTATTCTCTTGTAGGTTTATGAATTAAAAAAATGTTAAAGTTGAAAAGACTCAGAGAACATCTAGCACCCTTCGTTTTACACAAAAGGAAAGTGAGTTCCAGAGAAGCAATATGCCTGAAATCACATAGCCCAGAGTTGTATAGCCAATATAGTTTCCCTCTCTCTTCCTTCCTTTCTCTTTCATTGTTTAGAACTCTCTTTCCCCCCCCCCTCTCTCTCTCTCTGTCTGTCTCTCTCTCTCTGTCTCTCTCGCTCTGTCTCTCTCCCTCTCTCTGTCTCTCTGTCTCTCTCTCTCTCTCTCTCTCTCTCTCTCTCTCTCTCTCTCTCTCTCCCCCTCACACACAGACACCAAGCACCATACCATTTCAAGGCTTCATGAGAATATTTGTTTCTTTTCCATAAAATGGGGTTAATAACATTTGCAACATCTATTTCACAGGATTATTGTGAGGAAAGCACTTTGTCAACCTTAAAGTGCTTTATGAATAGAAATTATTATTATTCTAATTCTAAGTTCCAGCTGCTGATTTAGATAGATATACTCTCTTGCCTTGGTTAATAAGTATGATTTAATAGTAGGCTGTGAACAGGGGAGAAAGGTTCCACTCCTAGTAAAAAAAGGTTGAGATTGAGGTTCTACATACATCTCTCCAGAGAAAAGAAGTCACTAAACAGCTAATAAGAGAAAGCTGACTCTTCTCCATCAACCTCTCTTGCCTCCTCCTCATCATTCAACTTCGTTTCAAAAGTCTATGTGTTAATACCACAACTTACAAATTCAAAAAGAAAGTTTGTTTTCCTTCTGGCTGAGGGATGAGCTGACCTTAGAAACAGGTCATTGGCCATCTGGAAAAAAGCAGACTGGACAAAGAAGACACCCCCCCACCCCTTCCATCTTGGATCAGAGCAGAGGAAATCTTCCAGGAGTCAGGAGGTTTTAGCCCATATAACCTTTAAACATCCAGAAGGAACCCATCAGCTGCAAAGCTCTGGGATTTTTTTTCTTGCCACAATTTGAGATCTTGTCTGAAACTCAGGAGAATGTGGACAAAGATGATCTTTTTTGCCAAATTTAATTAGATGATCTATTGACTTTGACATTCAATTAACTAGGAATTTAATAATGGAAGAATACTAATGCAAAAAGGGATCATCCACACTCCATTCTCCCTACTTCATTTCACAAACAAGCAAAAACTGAGAGAGTTTAGTGATTTGTGCAAGATCACACAGTAAACTTAATTATTTTTTTTCAGTTCACATCATTGTGTTCATGACAGAAAAAATGCATATTATTAGACCCAAAGTCCATCTCATTCACATTTCCATTTATAATAGGTGAATGTCACATAGATTCTCAATATTCTTGAATGAGAAAGTCTAAAAATTACCCGAGTAGAAAAATAATTCTGCTCAAGAATAGCTCAGTGACTTTACTTTTGAGTATCATCTGTTTCATAATAGCATCTCCTCTTAGTGCTAAATGATGTGGCTTTTTTGTTTTGATTTTAATGAATGCGATTCCATTTAAGTGCTTATAGATTTCAGAACTTTCTTCAAAATGCCTAAACTCATTTTGAACTAAGCAGATTAAGTCTAATCCTCTTCTACATGACTTTCAGATATTTCTTCAAACATTAAACCAAAATCAAAGTTTCTAAAGATTGAAATTATATAGAAAGTACATGGGAGAGGCTAGTGACAGGCTGTACTTTAACTGGGATGATAGAGCAGTAGAAAAAAAATTAGCTCAGAGACCCTTACAGATCATTCTGCTGAGGCATTACATTATAAACTGAACAAACATAATTGTTTTGCTAATAAGCTTAATTCAGTGTAAAATTAATTCAGTAGTATAATTTTTTTAGAAAAAATGAATTTGGAAAACAAAAAATCAAATTCCTTGCCTTCTATTGTTATACTAATATATTCCATCAGAATTTAAACTTTTTTGAGGGGAAAGACAGTCTTGATTTTTTTTTGTCTTTGTAGTTCCAACAGGTGCCTAGAAAATAATTAACTTACTTAAATGCTTGTTGAATGGAATTGAACTATCACATTTCTGCCTCTCGGCATCATGATTTTCTTTTAAGACTCAATTCAAATATTATCTCCTTTGTCAACCCTTTGCCAAGTACCTCTCTCGTTAAGTCATTTTGAATTGACTGATGTAATAGGGCTTTATTTTTTGTATGCCCAGATCACATAACATGGAACTCCTACATGGTAGGGGAGAGGGTCCTGCTGCTGAAAGAAAACATTCCACATTCCCTACTATGTGGTTTGGAATACCTTCTTTCAATTGATTACATAGGCAGAATAGATTTGAACTCTTAAAAGACCATACAAGGAGATTAGAAAATATGTGTCCCTCATTCTGGTGACTTTCAAAGAGGTAATAAATGGTCCTGTTCACCCATATATGGCACAAGCACCATGAATAGAACTGGTGAAGGGAAGGACTACTTTCCTCTCTCTCTCCCTCCCTCAACCCATTTTTAGGTTCTGTGGCATAAAGAAATGGGTTAGGGGGGAAGATTCTGGCATATTTCATTTGTCTTTTTCAATCTTAAGTGCAGGAAGAATTCCCACTGGACCAAGACTCGAGGCAGGAAGTCATGGGAAGTCAGGGTGCCCAGGCTTCAAGCCAAGTGGGATTTGGACTGGGAACTTGTTGTAACTGTTTTGTGTAGGAACTCAGCTAAGATGTGATATTGGCTGAGTTCTTGATCTCCTTTCCCTCCCCAGAGACTGAAGAGTATGCAGAGGGCATGATAGCCCCCCAAATATTTCAGGGCATGTTATATGTTTGTTTTTACTATAGATTTTGAGTAAATATACCTTTGTAAAATCTAAACTGATTGTTAAGTCATTAAATACAAATGGAATGCTGGACCCCCTAAAATTGAGGAATTATAATCCAGGGGACCTGGCACTAATGGTAGAGAGACTAGATACCCCTAAATCTAATTAAAAGTACAAAAGACCCAGAGAGAGGGGTAAAATGTGTAGATTTGAACTTCAGATGGTAGAGACCAGGGCAATCTTTGTTATACTTATCTGCATTCATGATATAAGCCTCTCAAATAGAAGGCAAGATCTTTAAGGGCAGAACTATTTCATTTTTGTCCTTGTATACCAAGCAACTAACACTGTTCCTTGCACAGGGTAGGTGCTTAATCAATATTTTCTAAGCTGAATTGAATTGAGCATTATGTATCCTATGTGTCAAATGTAGTTCCTAGACCCACTACTCTGTGCAGTTGAAATGCATACAAATGGAGAGAGTTTTTTCCTAATTATATCTCTACGGCTAATACCTCTTTCTGCAGCACATACACACACAAATACACACACACACACACTCCCAAGTGTCTGTCTATCTTTCCTTTTCTCTATCAGAATTTGGCACTTAAATTTCCTACAGAAAACAAAGGCCACCTTTGAACATAATATTGTGAACATAAATATTCATCTATGCTTTAGCATACAGGGACAAAAATGGGACTCATTTTTGTCAGTAGAAAAATAGGGCTCTTTTATTCCTCCATCCCCAGAAAGATCAGTTCCAGCCCTCAAAGAAGTGAATTCTTGTCCATACTGAGGTCAAATTTCAGGTTTCATTCTTTTCCACCATGTTAAAAAATAACGATAGTGAATTTTAGGAACTAATAACAATAACAGTTCACCTTTATATATTACTTAATATTTAAAAGGGTCTTTACATACATTATCTCATTGGAACTTGTCAACATGTATGTTAAAATAATGTTATTATAATTTCAATTTTATAAATGAGGAAATGAAAGTCCAACTAGCTTAAATGACTCTCTGGAGATAATGTAGGAAGTGTCTAAGGTGGCATTAGAACCCAAGAATATCTTGCCTTGAAGTCCAGCATTTTACTAGGATACTTTTTCAGAACTAACTTTAGCAGGAGATTTCTTGGATCATAAGGTTCATAGTTTGTTTTTGTTTTGTATTTTTTGTTTTGTTTTGTTTTCCACTGAAGCCTGTGCTAACGTTTTATGACTGTAGTTTTTCTCTTAATTCTTAATTCCCAATCTTTGCTTAAACCCAAAGGCAAAAATAAAAAAATGAATAAATGAATGAATGAACAGAGAAAAGTCCAAGGCTGCCATCTGCTGGATAACAGAATAAATTACATAGTTTCGGATTTATAGAACTTTTAGGTGTACATTGATGAGTAGCAAATATAAACATTTACACAAAACTTTAACCTGTTTTTGTTTTTTAGAAAAAAAAATAGAACCTCTTGTCCATACCCTCAAGAGTTTACTCACTAGATAGGAAAAATAAAAATTATAAATGAAACTATTAAAGGACAAAACATTGATTCTGAAGTTAAGAGTTTCTAGGTAATCCCTGGGATATTGGGCAAGTCACGACCCTGAGACTCAGTTTCCTAGTCAGTAAAATAAAGAGGTTGGACTTGATGGCCTCTAAGGTCTCTTTCACCTCTAAATGTAAGATGTATTTGAAAATAAGTGTTGAACTGACTTTGGGGAAGAAGGGGAAGAGTCAGCTTGCACAGGAACCATTTCCCCATCACTAGAGATAATCTATCAGAGATCAACTAACTACGTGACATGTTCTTGGACTCTTATTTAAGCAATAGTTCCTTAAGGATCCTGAGAGCTCTATTAATGTATGATCCTCTAAGCACTATGGAAAATACATGAACAGAAGAGATGTGTTTTCAGGTTGCATACATCAGCTGGATATAATAGGATGTGATGGGTTCTCTTTGATAGTATACCCTGGGAAGGCTTTTAGGGAGGCACAAGCCATCAAAAGTATTGATGGATCAGCACTTGTCTCTCTGCAAGAGAGAAGGAAATCCAGGAAAGGTGACAGATTCTAATAGTTTTGCTTTGACTGGCTTCCCTGAGATATCCAAAAGAACCCAGCTAATAGTCACTTCTAGAAGAGCCCATGAGATTTTGGGAGGGAGGTGGGAAGTATGTGTTCTTTAAGGTACTTGGAAAGCTCTAGTCCTTGAAGTTCCCACTATGCTTCTAGGAAGAAAGGAAATGTGCATTTATTAAGCACCTACTATGTACTGGTACAGTATTAATCTCTTTTCAAATATTTCATTTGATCCTTACAATCCAAGTTGGTGGGTGCTATTATTATACTTCTTTTACAGGTGAGAAAATTAAGTCAGATAGGGTTTAAGTAACTAGCCTTGAATCACAAAACCAAGGTAGCCAGGTTTAGACATAGATCTCTCTGACTCCAGGTCCAGCACTCTAGCCACTGCCTCCAGGCAGGAAGGGATAAAAGGGGTTTACTATTGCTCACTGAGAAGCATTGGGGATTTCCTTAAAGGATAACCAAAGCTAACAACAACCATTGAAAAGTCACATAATTATTTGACTCAGAAGTGCTGAATCTTCATTTTGGCAGAGAGTAAAAATAATGAAATAGGGGAAGTGAGGAGACGGAGGGAAAAAACACAGACATGGGGAATGAATGGACTCATCAAGCCTGAAGCAAAATGCTAAGTAGACTGGGACATTAATTCCAAACTATAGAGTGCCCACCTTCAAGGAGCCTACATTTTAATAGCAGAGATAAAACACCAATTTGTCATCTTTCAGTCGTTTTAGTTGTCTCTTTGGTTTTCTTGGCAAAGATACCAGAATGGTTTACCATTTCCCTCTTCAGATCATTTTGGAGATGAGAACACTGAAGCAAATATGTGTAAATACCTTGTCCAGGGTGACACATCTAAGTGTCTGAAGCTGGATTTGAACTTAGGAAGCCAAGTCTTCCTGACTCCAGCCCCAGCACTCAATAGTGCTAGTGTAAGCAACCTAATCATCTAGAGAAAGTAGCAATAGAATAGGTGTAGGGACCAGGTCTATAAATTCAAAAGCATATGGCCCTCCCCGTTGAAGAATCTCCATTTACCTAGGTGGGGCAGCACTTTCTTTACAGTGTATAACCTTAGAGAACTGTCAGGACCCTGAGAGGTTAAATGGTTTATGCAGAGTCTCATATCCAATATGGGGCAGAGGTGGGACTTGAACCCATATATTCCTGAATCCAAGATCAGCTCTCCATCTGCTTTGCTTGTGGCTTCCCCCAGGAGAGAGAAGAGAGTACAAAAAAACAATAAACTTAATCCTAGTTCACAGTTTTAACTAGTGTGATTTTACAGATGAGGAAACTAAGGCTGACAGGGTTAAGTTATTTGTCCAGGGTCATGCAGTTAGTAAAGCTAGGAAGAGTGAGGCCAAATCTGAATTTGGGAAGATGAGTCTTCTTGACTCCAGGCTCAGTGCTCTATCTACTGTGCTACCCAGCTGCCACTGGGTCTTCTGCAGAGGACTGGAGGAGAACTAAGGTTTTGGCGTGTTGTATATGCTCTTATTCATGATTACTTTGCTCATCAGTTTTGTTTTCATTGCTTTTTCTTGGTAAGTAGGAAGGTTTCCACCTGCTGGATTATATAGGGAAAGGATTGTGATATAAAATGGGGGAAGTATCAGCTAGACATAAAAAGAATCTTTTTTTTTTACTTGCCAGAAGTCTTAAGCTACAGGGAATTAACTGCAAAGCATCTGATCTGGGAAAAAGTTGCATACATTGCAGCCAGTTGCATATATTTCCCTACTGACAATCCCATAAAAATCCAGAAAGAGATCATGACAAATATACCTCATTGAAGAAGCTAACAATAGATCCAAATCTATTTCTTGGCTATTCCTATTATAAACTGCAACCTACTCTTCCAACATTTCTGGTAGATTGTGCTTTTGGAAAAGAGTATATCCCTGAGTTCCTGACCTCAGACACTTCCTAGCTGTGTGACCCTGGGAAAGTCACTTAACCCTCATTGTCAAACCTTACTGCTCTTCTGCCCTGGAACCAATATATGATATTGATTCTAAGACAGAAGGCAAGGTCTATATATCTTTTGAAAAGGTTACGTCTAATGACAGGATCTCTGTACAGTTCCAGGCCAATGTAAAAGGACCAGGAAGAAAGAATATACTCTTTATTAAACCTGACTATAAGACTAATAAGTGACAGCAAAGGTTTAGGCAAAAAAAATTAGTTTCATTAAAATATCAAAGTTTTTCATGGGCAAAACTTTCAACCTGAGTGATCGCATCAGAATCCTTCAAAAACCTAACAAAATAAACTGAATTTATTCTATTATTGTCTTCTTCAGTTTGTCGACATTCCTCGTCCAAACTATTATTTACTGGACTCAGTACTTGAATGGTAAATCACAACAAAAATGAATCAGACAGGCTTTCTTTGTCCTAATGCCAGGAGAAGTAGTTTTCGAGTCTTCTATCCTTGATGCTTGACTAAAATAAAGGCGGTAGACTAATACATATATTTGGAGTTGGGATTCCACCCCACCTTCAAAAAGCTCACAGGTGAATTCTCTCTAGAATGTGGATTACTAACTTTTCTGCCTCTGGGCAGTTAGGATTAGAGAAAGAAAGTGGATGAAGTCTGGTTCTTTTTTAAACTGCTTTTCTTTTCTCTTCTTCAGAAAAAAAAAAATCACTGATTCCTACTATAAACCGTTCTCTTGGTTATTTCACAGATCACACTTGGATTCTGCTTTTACTATTTTTTTTCTTTTCATTGGCAAGTCCGTAGGAGTAACCAGCTCATTTCTAAAACCGCTTGTTTTTATATGCCAGCTAAGTATATACAGAAGGGAAGCACAGACTGTTGGAGCATTCCTTTCCTAATCACATGCCATATAGATTTAAGACTTGAACACCAAAGACCTTTAAGCCTCCTAAAAGTTTTGCAGTGCTTAAGAGATCCAGATAATTCATTCCAGAAATATGGGATTGCTAAAAGAAGAAATAAGTGGACCATACAAGCGTCTTTTCCTCCCACCTCATTACCCACAGTTTGGGACAATAAGCAGATCTTCAGAGGTAAATAAGTCATAGAAAAAAAAAAGCCATTTGAAAATGTAATCATGTGTGAAGTCCTTTAAGGCATTCAAAAAGACTAATGAAGCCCACAGAGAAGTCATACCAGTCCAAAGAGAGGTGTCAATGCCAAGTATTAGCGAACCCAAAGGATTATAGGATTTAGAGATAGAAAAGACTTTGGAAATCACCTAGCCCCATGCCCTCATTTTACATATGAAGAGACTAAGACCCAAAGAAGGGACTTCTTTGGGAGCAAATATTCCAAGGAGGTCAAAAACGGAAAGTAAGATCTTATATTCACTCAAAACTATTTCGAGGGGGCAGCTAGGTAGCTCAGTGGATTGAGAGCCAGGCCTAGAGACAGGAGGTCCTAGGTTCAAATCCGGCCTCAGACACTTCCCAGTTGTGTGACCCTGGGCAAGTCACTTGACCCCCATTGCCTACCCTTATCAATCTTCCACCTATAAGTCAATACACAGAAGTTAAGGGTTTAAAATTAAAAAAAAAAAAACCTATTTCGAGCTGCAGTTTTTTGGAGAGAAGATCTAGAAATAAAATGGGGAATAGATTATTAAAAATTAACTAAACTGTTATAGGAATGCAATGGAATATTATGACATCATAAGGAATAATAGGAAGAATTCAAAGAAGCATGGAAATACTTCTATGAACTGATACATGGTAAAATAAACAGGAAATGTGAAACAATATGACAAGTTACTACAATAATATAAATGAAGAGAAGGACCAAACAAAAATGAATGCTGAGTAATTTCTTAAAGATTTTTGACCTTACACTGGTAAATAATGTTGAATCACATCCAGCAACTTCTCTACCATTATAGAATCTTTTTTTCTTCCACTTTTTACAGCCAAACACAAACCCATCCTGGCTTATGTGAAAACCCAGTTAGAGTGCAATGGCATATTATTGGGCTTTAAGAAATGACAAACAATAAGATTCAAAAACATTTGGGAAGAGGGATGAGACTATAAGCTGATGGAGAGAAAAGAAACCAGATTAACCCTGGAAGAGCCTAAAGAGTTTTAAAGGTCAAGTTTTTTTTCATTGTTTCTGGCTCTCTTATACCCAAAAGTTCCAGGGAAAATCATTTGAAACTTAGATTTGGCTTTTGTCTTAAATCTCCCCAGAACAGATTTTAAAAGTCCTCAAAATATAAGGTAGCTCAAGTACTGATAGGAAACTTTTTAAAAGAAATGTTTGGAACACAAAAGACTCCAAAGTACACATTAAAAACTAAAAACACAAAGTATCAACCTATAACTCCTATTATACTCTTCTAGATGGTTGATGCTTAAAATATCAAAGATTGAAACATTTTGGGGGGACTCCTGAGCAACCATTTCACTTATACTTCAGTTCTATGCTTCCCGAGTAGCTGCTTCCTATGTCTTCTGGAAAATCAAATCAAATCTTGGGTTCTTCCTTCTGACAATGATTTTTATATCCAAGAAGGCTATGTAGCTGCAGAAAATTCCTATCACTGCTAGTTAAATCCAATTGAAGAACACAGGAACTCCTAAACTTTCAGAGTAGCTATTCTTGAAAAATTAATCTCTTATGGCCATTTTTCAGATATCCAGTTTCCAAGGAAATGAACACCAAGCAGAAGAAGCAGTGTGACACTCGGTGACGCTTAGGATCCAGTATTAGACTCATCTAGGTCAGCACATGTATTCCAGCTGTTATATGCAAGGAACCACCATGGGGCACGGAAAGGGATTGAGGTGTTGAGTAGTGGACTCACATAGTCACCTTAGATTTGGCAAGCAGAAAGTGAAAATGCTTCAGAGTAGTCACAACTTTTTAGGGTTTAACAGAGCAACTCACTTGTACTGACCATGGCTCATTAGCCCATCATCTTTGACATCCCTGTTATGAATGGGAGATTGAAGGGCTGAAGAAACCAAAGTGGTGCCTGTCCCTGTCCTTTAGGAAAAGCCACTTCCCCCTCCATCCATAAGTCTAAAAACACATATCATAATGGCATTTCCTCTATTTCAATAAAATCCTAGATTTGCAATTGGGAGAGACCCTACAGTTCATGGAGTCAAACCCCCTCATTTTATAAATTAGGTCCATAGAAATTAAGCAACTTGCTTAGGGCCACTCAGGCAATGTGTCTGAGGAAGAATTAAAACTCTTCTCTTCTTGACTCATAGAAATCTCTCATAATTCTTTATCCTCTAAACCAAATGTCTTTCATTCTAACTCTATCCTGACAAGCATGGTCTGAAACCTACTCCATTGGCAGAGTCCAAAGATGAGCACGTGGCATTAGTAAAAAGGTGTTGAGCAATCATATCAAATTAGTCAAATATTGAGTTAATGTTAAAGGAATTTAAAAATCACTTTAAGAAAAACATAAATGAAATCTAAGAAACTCAAAAGAGAAATCATATGACAAAAGAACCAATATTAAAAGCAAGCACAAAGAGGGTTGAGTAGGAAAATTTTAGCCAGGATGATAAAATTTATGTGTTCCTTTTATGGCTCATAAATCCAGCCTGTTATTATGCACAGCTCCTGATTAGATTTTCTGATGTACAAAAATGTTTGGAACAATTACAAGATTATATTTTCTTTTTCACTATATCTATTAAACAATGGAATATTTTGGAAGTGCTTACTTTTAAACCAGTTTGTGGTACTTAGAAAACAAGATTTGACTTGTGCTTTGCTGACAAAGTCTTTGAGAATACAAAGTCACTTCCAAAAGAGTAGGTTTTATAGGACTTTGAAGAGTTCAATTTCAATTTTTTGAAAAGATTATCAGGCATAGAATGGGAACACTTAGGCAAATGGCAATCACTAAAACTCAACATAGATGCATCAAGAAAAGTCATATGAGCTTAAAGTCATTTCCTATTTTGACCGGGTTATTGACTGGTTCATGAGAATGCTATAGATATATACTTAGATATGAAAGATTTGGTAAACATAGCATATGCAATGTTTATTCTATACTTTGGTAAAAATATCTTGTCATACCTATGCAAAAATCATAGTGTGATTTTATGTATTCAAAACTGGCCAAATAACAGGAACAAAGAATATATCTTAATGATTTGATATGAACTTGGAAAGAAATATCCTATAGAATATCCAGTGCTTAACAACATTTTTTTTATTTAAAGGATGGTGGAGTTTCTGTCAAATTAACAGGCACCATGAAGCTTGCATTGAGTGACAGTGTCCAGACCCAAAAGAATTCAATGGGCAAGAATAGCATGTCAAAATGAATAACTGGGAAAAATTAAAGTTCTATTTTTAATTTCCAAACCTAATTTTTAAAGTATAATAGAGGATGATGGTGGCTAAACAATAGTTCCTTTTGGGAGGGGAAAAGAGCCAGGAGTTTTATTGGACTTCAAGTGTAACCTTTTCACAATGACACAGCCAACACAAGCTAATGCTATCCTAGATGGACGTAATAGTTTCCTGATATTATGCTACTAGGCATATATCCCAAGAATATCATTGACAGAAATAAAGGCCCCATGCATACAAAAATGTGTATAGCAACACTCTTTGTGATAGTAAAGAACTAGAGACAAAATGGATACCCATTAAATGGGGAATGGGCAAACAAATGTTTGAATATGATAGAATGTTGCCTTACTCTGACAAAAATAATGGATACAGAAAAACATGGAGAGATTCATATTATCTTTGCAAAGTGAAGTGCGCTGAGTTTGTGAGTTAGGAAAATATCATACATAATGACTACAAGAATATAAATAGAAACAAAACTATCCAAACTGAATTTGCAGAATTACAAAAAGCAAGTCCAGACCCAAAGAAGGAATATGAGTAGATTTCTTTTGTTGGTTTTTTTTTCTTCCTCTTAAAAAATATTTTAAGAGATGGATCTCTGAGATAGAGCTGAAGGAGGGATACAGGAGGGAAAGGTTGGTGGTATGTGAGCCAATATATAAGCATTTCTAAAGCATTTACTATGGTCCAATCAATGTGTTAAACACTGCAAACCAAAAAAAAAAAAGAAAAAGAAAAAGAAAAACATGGTTCTTGTTCTCAGATTCTAATAGAGGGGGCAACATGCACAAAACAATAAATATATATAAGGTATATGCAGGGTAAATGGAGATCTAGGGTAAAAGGAAAACATTAGCTTTATGAATGGGGAGTGGGAGAAGCCTCTTGCAGAAGGTAAAGTTTGAGCTGAGTGTTGAAGGAAATCAGGAAAGGCAAGAGACAAGAACTGATGAGAGAACATTTTGGGTGGACTGGAGTCTAGAGATGAAGTGTGTACAAGGAACAGCAAGGAGGACAATCATAGAATAGAGAGAGACGTAAAGTTTAAAAAGATGGGAGATGTAGGAAAAAGTCAGGTTATGACAGACTTCAAAAATCAAACAAAAAGGCTTATCTATAATTTATAGTTAGTAGGGAGTTTATTGAGTAAAAACAAAAGATAACCATAAAATATATTTCTAAAGAGTTTATCAAAAGAGATGTAAGCATTTCCCTGTATTTTGCTCTTGTTAAAACACATCAGAAGTCCTGGGCTATTGTATATACTGGGTATCACATTCCTGGAAGAAGAGACAAAATAACATATTCAGAAAAGAATGAGCAAGATAGTGAGAAAACTAAATCAAGCTTTATGAGGATTGATGGAAGGGACTGTAAATATGTATCCCGTAGTCTTGAGGGTTGGGACAGAAACAGGGTTTATGGTAACATGGGAGTACAGGAGTTGTAGAAATTAATGTTAAGTGGTTTCAATGATTTTAGTCAATTAGAGAAGTCATCTCCTAGAAGGGTTATGATAAGAGTCTTGGATAGTCAACATGAGGAATAAATAGATTTGATCCTTGCCACCTTAGACCTGAAAAAAAGGGATCTAGAAAATCATATACAGAATATGTAGATATATAAGGTATTCTATGAAAGCAAAGCCCAAGTGTCCTTTGGGGTGATATTGCCATTGTTCAGGCATTTTTTGTCATGTCTGACTCTTTGTGAAGCCATTTGGGGTTTTCTTTGCAAAGATACTGGTGTGGTTTGCCATTTCCTTCTCCAGTACATTTCATAGTTAAAGAAACTGAAGCCAACAGGGTTAAGAGACTTGCCAAGTATTCTAAAACTAGTAAGAGTCTGAGGCTAAATTTGAACTCAGAAAGATTAATCTTCCAGACTTCAACCTGGCACTCTATTCACTGCACCATCTAGTTACTTATTTAGGGTGATAAATCAGGGTAAAGTAGGGGTTCAGAGAATAGCCTTGAAAGTTTCACATGATCTCTCAGCTTCTGTTTTCCTAATCCATTAGACAGAGCACCTACCTCATTGACTTATTGTGAGGGTATAACAAGACCACATATCAAAGTTTTTTACAGTCCTTAAAGCACTATGTAAATAATACTTATTATATCTAAACTAATCAAGGGAAGAAGAAACAGTATTGGTTGACCTGTAGGCAGCATTTTCTTTTCATCACTCTACCTTTAAACCTTAATGTGACCTAAAATTGGTATTATTTTTCACCCTTTTTTCCATACTTTTCTTACATTTAGAGAATTCCAATTTAGGAATTTGCCTAATGAAATATGAATATATTTCATTATATTCAATATGAAATGACCAATTTTCTCTCTCATTGGAATGAATAAACAATGAAAAATGATTGAGGAACTATGGGGTAAAAGAAAGATAACAGAAGATTATTGATTGGCCAGGATTTCTCAGTTTTCAGAAACAGAAAAAAAGATACTCCAAAAATTAGAGGGGAAGAAGCTTCATATCTGTTCTCAGAAAAATTATTGAACAGCACCATAGTGGAGTGGAAAGGGGCCCTGGAGGAGATCCCATTGGGAGACCTGGATTTGCCAGTAACTAACTAAACACTAACAAGCAGGCTTAGGTAAGCCACAACCTCTCTGGGTCTTAGAGTCCCCATCTGTAAAAAAAACACTATGAAGGGCATCCAATTTGTTCAACAGTAGGTCACATGATCAGAAACCCACAGGTTTGTATCCTGCAGGGGTTTCATTATAAAATTAATTTCATTTGATTTCATTTATAACTACTAATACACATGCGCTCCCATAATACCCAGAAGCAAATATAGTTGTATGTTCTACCAGCCTAAGAAATTAGTTCATATTTTCTAACTAATTAATTCAAAAATATTTATGCTAAAGCAAAGTACATTTGTATACCTCAAGTATATCTCAAGCAAAGTATAATTGATTTGAAAATTTTTATTTAATTAATTTACAATATTTTTCCATGGTTACACAATTCATGTTCTTTCCCTCCCCTCCTCTCAACCCCCTCCCATTGCCAACGAGCAGTTACACTGGGTTTTGCATGTGTCATTGATCAAGACCTATTTCCTTCATATTATTAATATTAAGCAAAGTATATGTGAACTCAGACTTCATGTTGGATCTACAAGGACTATATGACATCCAATGTCCCTGCCAGATCTTAAATTCTGTGATTATCTGATTCTTGGGTCTGATGGCTTGTGAGTGTTTAGAAATTACTAGAGCCTAGCACTGGTTCAGTAGGAACCAGTCATGCCAAACTAAACCTGTTTCCTGTTTTGATCATATGATGATAATGGTTGAATAATTAACAGTGTGTAGTCACATCTCCTGTTGACGTTATATGTTATCAATCATGAAACACCATCACTCAAATCAAAATTTCAAGTAAGCTAAAGCACATTTGTAAAAATCTATGGTGAAGGGCAGCTAGAGAGCCAGACCTGGAAACAGAAGGTCCTGGGTTCAAATTTGACCTCAGACATTTCCTAGCTAAGTGTGTGGCCCTAAGCAAGTTAACTCTTGACTCTAATTTTCTAGCCCTTCCTGTTCTTCTCTCTTAGAACTGTAAAAAATGAAAAATAAATACTGGGAAGAAATTATCTGAGCCATACTGACAGTTATTGTAGAAAGTTGTAAATTACAAAATGTCAGGGTCCAGGCCCATCCTACCTTGGCCAAAAACCCAGTACTCATGCATCAACCTGTATATAGAGAGTCACATTATACAAATCCCCTACCCTTTAAGAGGGGAGTGGTCTTCTGCATATCTCTTCTTAAAAGGATGACCAGAGAAGATCTCTTCACTTTCATGTATGGTAAAAGCCATGGTCACTTCTTATAGCTTCAAGGCCAACTGAGATATCTTACTATCTGGACACTTTCCAGGATGCTCACAGCTCCCCTTGGCAAGGATGTCTTGACAAGGCTTTTGAGAGGATTTTCTTTGTGATTTTTACTCACAATATGTAATGGGAAAAATAGGAAATATAATAAAATAAGGCAGAATAGATGACAGATTGAAGAAATCTTAGACTTCATGGATATTCCATAATGGAATGAAGCCAAGGTTCTAAAGGAGAGAGTATTTTTGGCCAACCTGAAGGGAGGAGGTCTTGGCTGTGTGGTCCAGCTTTGCCAAGTATCCAAAGAGCTGACAGAGTGGGATTTCACTGAGAAGATACCTTCAATCAACTATCATGGTCTAGGTAGAGGGAAGGTCTTGGTTATCTGCTGGTGGACAGTAGATTTATCTACCTTACTCCCTAGAGCGTTTGTGGATTAACTGGCTGTGTATAGGACTTGTTCCTGGTTCCTGTGACATCTGTGACATCTTGGAGCACCGTGGACCAGTGTAGTGAGAAGCCCACCTCTCCAGCCCTCTCTTATTCTAGTGTAGAGATTTAGTTTAGTTTAGACCTTAGTTTAGTTAAGTCATTTGGGTTATTCCATAGTATAGCAAACCCTTCTCTTCTACTTCCCTTATTTATATCAATAAACCCAGTTTATTTGTACTTCCTGACTCCTCTAATCCATAAAGAACCCACATCTTGAAGTTACCTACATCACTGGTGAAACCTGGCTGATAGACTGTCAGTTAATTGACCAACTGTCATTCTCCAAACCTCACTTCCCTTTTTGGTTTCCCTGTATTTACCTGTCACAAAGGCCTTTCCTTTGTGAGGTGTGGGAGTGTCCCCAGTTTGTCTGGAACCCAGTTATTCCCCTATCCCCAGTATTTTCTTTTTCAAATATGATTATTGATTACTGATGCTCATATTCATTTATTCAATTAATAAATAATTGGAGTTATTCCTTATCATTAATTATATTATGGCTACAACTTATTATAATATTGGCCATCTAGAGGATCATGTGCACATACACAAAATAGTAATAAAACAATGAATTTATCTTAACACAATAGTTTAACTGTTATCTTTTGTAGTACCAATACTTAATACTGATTCTAAAATAAAAGGTAAGGTTTTTTTTTAATAATATTTAAATATTTATTTAAAATTTATTTAAATTTACATTTAAAAAAAATTTAAATAAATAAATGTAAGGTGAGTTTAAGCAGCCTACATCATGTAAGACGTGACACTCAGTTGTATGCACCTATCGTTGGTCTGAGTTGGTTGAGTCAGGACCAAGCCTTCTCATTACCTACAAAGAGATATCAGCACTTGCCAGCAATGAGACACGCAAGCCACCACAACAACAAATGCAAAAAACGCCAAAACTTTTGGAGAATGCAGGTAATATCAACAAACTGTCAACTTCCCAGCATTCCCTGCATTTGTCTTCCTAAGCTTGACTATGAATTTCCCCAGCTTTGGGATTTTTTGAGCAGCAACCAGCAACTTAAGCAGCAAATTAAATTCCATTTCCTTTCCCCTGGGCATAGATTAGCCTCATTTTTCTTACTTTTCTCTACATGGGAGTTATCCTAATTGTGAACATATGTTGGTCCTGCTTAGGTAAGGCAAGAAAAACATCATCAGGGATGTCTGAGCAGAAAAGGAGACAAGCTCAAGTCAATAGTGAGATTATCCTGAAAGTCATGCTGATACCTACAAGATATTAGAAGAACAAAAGAAGACCTCCATCATATTAGGTAGGTCCTTTATGCTACTTGTATAGAAAGAGATTGTCAAGGAAGCAGAGGATGAGAAGACATAGGGAGCTTATTTGCATAGAATAGGGATAGCAAATGGATCTTTGATTTCACTGGTACTGGGCACTCCCTTTACCAAATCAGATTGGTAGCCTTCTCTGCAATTTATAATCTTAGAAAACTGACTTGGAAATTGGGAAGTTAAATGACTTCTCCAGGGTCACAGGGATAATCTGCATCAGAGGCTGAACTTCAACCCATATCTTACTGACTTTAAGATCAACTTTTTATGACTACACAATGCTGCCCTTTAGGGATAAGTAGATGGAATGAACACATGAACCCAAATACACAAATACACACATCCCGGGCATAAGCATAGAGTTTATTATCCAAGTATCTCAATAGATACAATCTCAGTAGTGTGGTTTTGTTGTTCAGTTGTTTTTTACTTGTATCTAACTCTGCAGGACTACATTGAGATTTTCTTGGCAAGGATATTGGAGTGGTTTGCCATTTCCTTCTCCAGCTCATTTCACAGGTGGAAAAACTGGGATAAACAAGGTTAAATGCCTTGCCCAAGGTCACACAGCTAGTAAGCGTCTGAGGTTAGATTTCAGCTCATGAAAATGAGCCTTCCTGACTGCATTGAGCCACCTAGCTATCAGTAGATGAAGGAAATGTCAGAGATAAAACAAATCTTGTTTTCTACAAAATGTTTGACAAGAACTGGCATGTTAGAACTGAAAGCCTAGGTAGGAAAACAGCCTCAGACTCTTACTACCTATATTGACCTCAGGCAAGTCACAACCATTTATGGCCTCAGTTTCCTTAAATCTATAAATGAAGGAGTCTTAGTCAATGTCCTTTAGGATTCCTTGATACTATACTTTTTGTAACATATCCTTTTGGATATTTTTATACTTCACAGAATTGTGATGTCTTCAACATAGATCCTCCTTTTGCTGACTCAGATCACAATGTTCTATAACTTGGTAGATGGTCTCTGAAAAACTCAAATCTATCTGGCTGATAATCAAGGCTAATCCCAAGACAATAGACAAATAATTTATCCTCCAGCCTAACCTTGTAGCCTTTCCTGACTCTTAGAATATGGCAGCCCTAATGCTCCTGGCCTAGCCTTTGAGATTTTTACATTAGCATTAGTGGAGGATAGTTATTAGAACTGGATAATGACTTATTGATATAGAAAACTCTGCAGCTCATAGATCTAGAGCTGAACACACCTTAGAGATCATTAAGTCCCATCTATTAAATGGGACTTTGGAAGTCTAGATAGGTTAAGTGATTTTCCCAAGGGTCAGAGAGCTTGTATTTAATAAAGGATTTGAACTAACATTTTCCTAATACTGAGCCCAATGCCTTGTTACTGTCCTATGAGTAGCCAGAGCTAGAAAATTCTCTCCATCTTCTTTATAACTTAAAGCCTTATAGAGTTGATTAGCAGACTTAGAAGTTAAAAGTCTTGCCCAGAGGGATAAATACAGCCAGTATGTTTCAAGAAATTGGATTTAAACCTAGGCCTTGGGGCATCTAGGCAGCTCAGTCCATTGAGAGCCAGGCCCAGAGAGGTCCTGGATTCAATTCTGATCTCAAACACTTCCTAGCTGTATGACCCTTCACAAGTCACTTAACCCCCATTGCCTAGCCCTTACCTTCTTCTGACTTGGAACCAATATTTAGCATTGATTCTAAGACAGAAGGTGAGGGTTTTAAAAAAAAATCTAGGCCTTCTTGGCTCTGAGATTCTCTTTCTATTCATTACACCATGCTACATAACAAAAGAAGAGAATAAGATAACAAAATGTCCCCAACAAAAGTACTCTCAGTGGGGCTCCCAGTTTTGTTTTGTTTTTTTAAATCACACCTGGCAAAATTGGAACAGTAATACATGGAGTTGTGAACTGATCCAACCATTCTGGAGGGCAATTTGGAACTATGCCCAAAGGGCTATAAAACTGTGCATATCCTTTGATCTGATAATGCCACTATTAGATCTGTAACCCAAAGAAACAATAAAAAAGAGGAAAGGACCTACTTGTACAAAAATATTTATAGCAGCTTTTTTTGTGGTGGCAAAGAATTGGAAATTGAGAGGATGTCCATAAATTGGAGAATGGCTTAACAATTTGTGGTACATGTTGGTGACAAAATACTATTGTGCTATAAGAAATGATAAGATGATTTCAGAAAAAGATAGAAAGATCTGCTAGAACTGATGCAGAATGAAATAAGCAGAACTGGGAGAACATTGTACACAATAACAGCAATATTAGAGGATGATCATCTGTAAAAACTTGGCTCTTCTCAGCAATGCAATGATCTGGGACAATCCTGAAAGACTTATGATAGGGAATGCTATCCACCTACAGAGAAAGAACTGTTGGAGTCATATCTCATATCAGTGTATTTATGGTTTTATTGGGGGGGTTGGTAATGTGTGGGTGTGCTCTTACAACTATAATCAATATGGAAGTGTGTTTTGCTTAACAATAAAAATAAAATCACACCCAAAGAGAATTGATGAATGACTCATTGCCAACCTGCAATGGACATTCTTGAATAGAATACCACAAGGTTCTTTCCTTAGCTCTGTCCTATTTAATATGTTTATCGATCATTTCAATTAAGCCACAAAAGATCTCTTGTCAAAATTTTTAAATGAAGTAAAGCTGGAAGAAAACTGATGCAACAGATGACCAAATCAAGATTGAGAATTATTTGAATAGAGTAGGTTTCTGCCTTACCTCCTTACTCGATCTCATGCTCCATATCCAATCAGAGGTCAATTTTGTATAATTAGAAAATCTTGAATCCTTGGACTACATTACCCAGCACCCCTTTCCTTTTCATTCCCCAAGTTGTGTATTCACATTTTGTATATAGTTGTGTGTAACTTCCTCACACTCTTTTTTCCCTCCTCGTGCGCAGCTGGGCTGGCTCCCTCTTTACTCTAACTTTTTACTTTCCTCTTATTTCAAGTTATTATTAATAAATATATTACTTGGAGTATTTGGATATTAATTTTTATCTTACAAGTCCTGTTATTTCTATATTTCATAGTATCCCCTAAATGGCTCCTCTTCTCTAACACTGCAACTATATTGATGCAGGTCCTCATCACCTCAACCTTGAACTATTCCAGTAACCTGCTGGGTGGTCTCCCCGACTCAAGTCTCTCCCTACTCCAAGCCATCTTCAAAGTCAGATGGATCTTCCTCAAATGCGGGGTCTGACCTTATCATCCTCTTTATTCACTAAATTCCTTGGCTCCCATTAATGCCCAGGATCAAATATAAAATCCTGTATTTGGTTTTCAAAACCTGTGTAACTTGGCCCTTTCCAATATTTCTAGTCTTAAGCCTTTCTCCAGTGAGAGGAATGACTATTCAAAAAATCCTGAGTGTAGCATTAATATGGCAAAGGATATTTAATTTCATCCTCGTGAGAATAGGTACTCATAAGCCAGTGTTCCAGGTGTTACAGCTAACAGGCAAGTACAAATAATGGGACCACGCAAGATCCTTTTTATTAATGTAAATCAGTCCCTCCCCTTGTTCGTCATTGGCCAGTTGTTGGAGAGTTATAATCTAGTCAGAAGAGCGAGCTGATTGAACACAATTTACAACCCCAATCATTCACATGAAAGTAAAGCAACTTCACTTGTTAGTCTCTTAAAGGACTAACCTGTCATGTGTTCCTCATCATGTCCTGCTGATGTGGATATGGAGAAAAGGAGCTTAAACTAGGAATTTTCTTTTTTTCTTTTCTTTTCCACTCCATTTTACAGGCTTACGAGAGGAGTCCACCATCTTGTCAGGACCTGTTCCTCACATCCAGTGTAATCCAGTGACACTGGGCTCCTCACCAGTCCTCCGACATGACTCCCCATCTCTCAGTTCCAAGCATTTTCACTAGCTATCCCCTTTTCATGAGACTCACTTCCTTCTCATCTCCACCTCCTGGCTTCCTTTTAAGTTTCAGCTTAAGTCCCAACTTTTGCAAAAAGACTCTCTCAGTCTTCCTTAATCCTAGTTCCTTCCCTTTAAGATTACTCCCAATTTATCCTGTGTAAATCTTGTTTGTATATTCTCTCTCCCATTGAACCCCTTGAAGTCAATTATTGTGTTTTGCTGTTATTTATACCCCCAGCATGGAGCACAGTGCTTGCCACAAAGTAGATTCTTAATCAAGATTAGTTGACTGACTACCTGACTGAAACTTTGCAACTATATCATGGAGATCCTGAAGAAGAGGAATGATCCAGGCTAAGTATCTGCCTGGCTCTGTCCTTAATAGCTGTGTGATCCTAAATGAATCACTTAACTTCTCTGATCTTACCTATGATAAGGCCCTTGGGATCAGGGGGTTCTTGACCTGAGACCAAGGGCCTTTTAAAAAAAAAGTTATTTGAGAACTCTACTTCAATATAATTGGTTTCCTTTATAAATATATATTTTTTTTATTTTACACAATTAGAAATATTATTCTGAGATGGCATCCATAGTCATTGACACCAAAAAGGGGGGGGGGGAACTGATGCTACAGAATGCCTTGTTTACAAAGGATATTTTGCTGATTTAACCAAGTTCTAGAAGATTCCTGAGACCTCTTCAATGAAATCAAAAGACAGTGGTCACTCAAAAGACAGTAGCCCTTACAACCCACAGAGAGAAAAAAACTGATTTTTTTTTAATTTAAACTTATTGTCCATTTTGGGAAATGCAGTTGAATTAAATCATCAGTAAATATGTCTCAGAAAAACACTTCAGATGGGCAACAAGAATCAGAACTCAAAATTTACTAGGAGAAAGAGAATACAACAGATTGCCTTTGGAAAATGTATAATACTATCAAAGATCACATGCTGTTCTTTGATTCAAAACATTCTTTTTCCTCTAAAGCTAATATTTTCCCAGCTATGCTATATGCATGTAAATCATGGAATCAGAATGATTTCCAGTGAATCAAAATGTCTTCAGCAAACAGATGTGTTCAAAATGTACTTTATTTTACACAATTAGAAATATCATTCTGGTGAAATAAGCAGAACTGGGAGAATATTGTACGCAGTCATAGCAAAATTGGACAACGATTATCTGTCAAAACTTGGCTCCTCTCAGCAATTCAGTGATCTGGGACAATCCTAAAAGACTTATGATGGGGAATGCTGTCCACCTCCAGGGAAAGAACTGTCCAAATCGTCTTTCACATTAGTGTAACTTTGATTTTATTTGGGGCTTTGGGTTTTGTATGAATGTGCTCTTACAACAATGACTAATATGGAAGTGGGTTTTGCATGACAATAAAAAATAAATTAAATGAATATATACATTTTTTTAAAAAAAGAAATATTATTCTGAGAAGGCATCCACAGTCACTGACACCAAGAAGGGGAAAAACTAAAATATATTCCAAATGATGGGGCTGAAGAAAATTGTAGCATCTACTGGCAAAATTTAAGGAGAGGCATTTCTTGTTGCTTAGTTACTTTGTTGATTAAAAAAAAAAAACCAAAAGGCTCAAACTTTACCTTTTCCAGTTTTACACTCTTTTTCTTAATGAAAATTAATTCTTAGCAATACAGTAAGTTCAACGTAAAAACCAACGCTGCTGCAGACAGTTATGCTGTCCACTAGGGTGTGCTGGCACCTCACCATTGCCAACAGGCTAAAGAAGTCCTGCCCTACAACTACCCAGTCTGGGGTTGATTGGATCTAGAGGATTACTCCCAGTCTGACTTTTTCCTATTTTCTTTGGGGAAAGGGAGGACTGAGGGAAGTAATCCAGAGGGAATAGCTCACTAGGGATGAGTGGACCTGACTTTTTACCTTACCTGATTTACCTTGACCTGTGCAGCTTGGATCCAGGTTCCATTTCTTTAATATAGAAACTGCTATATTCAACTAGGCAAAGATTAAACATTAACGCTGTTTCCTTTGCCACCCCCCCCCCCAAGGATGGTGTTTGCTGACCTATAAAGTTATGTCCCAATGGCTTTATGAGTATTGACTTACACTTTTGTGACCTCTTCCCACACCTAGATGCTGCAGATGGAGCAGATGTTCTCGGTGATACTGGTTTAGTTCTCTTCTATCTGGAAGAAGAGAGCAACTGTTGGGCAACGTACCCTTACCTGCCTCTTTCATTATATTGGGGGTTAAGAGTTTTATTGATTTGATTGTTCAAAGTCGGTGCAGAGTTAACAATCAGCTTTCAACAAATCCAGCTGTCGGTTTCTTTTGAGCCTGTGACCCCTAAAGAACAATTTCTTTCCTGATGGGCAGCTGTGCTAGAGTGGAAATAAAGGCATCAGGAACTAGGAAGATCTAGGACACAGACACTGTGTGTGACCCCAGGCTAGTGACTTTATGTCCTCAATCCTCAGTTTCCCCGACTACAAAACAGAGATAATATCTCTGGCATTAATCTCACAGGATTCTAAGGAGGTTCAATCAAGCTAATACACTATAAATTGGGTTTTGCAAACCTAAAAGCTACGTAAACACGAGGCTCCTGAGAAAGATGGTCAGTTCTTTGATTCCCTACTTCCTGACTGAAGGCTTGTGGTTGCCACCCTTCTTGGGCCAATTGCTACTAGCATTATCAAGGAACATTGAAGAGTCCACCAACTGGTGGCAGAAGAGAGCCCCAGTTTGGGGAGATAATGTCAAACCTGAGGTTCCCTAGGAAGGAGATTGTATAGTACCTCCCCTCTACTCAGGGCTAAAAGATAAATCCCACTAGAGAATCAGCCAAAATTTTACTTAATCATTTTATACTTTCAGTAAAGAATCAAAAACAGTGAAAACATGGAATATGATAAACAAGGTGCAATACATGAATGAAATGGATTGGTTTTTCTTTCTATTATTCAGTCCTTTTGGACTCTTCCAGACCCAGTGGAATAGTTCATGGGGTTTTCTTGACAAAGATACTGGAGTAATTTGCCATTTCCTTCTTATAGGGTTGGAAAGTCTTGGACCCCAAAAAACTATGAATCCCAGAATGCTTTTCCCTTTCACGTATACAGGTTGTTACATTCTCTGTATATAGTTTGGGTTTCTCATCCCTGGGGCTCTCCTCTCTTCCACATGAGTAGCTTGGGTGAGTTCTCTCCAGTTTTAATAATAAACTTCATAAATATTAAACTTGGAGATATCGGATATTAATTTTTAAAATCTACATTCTCCAATGGATGCTTTGGGTCAGGCAATAAGAGGTTAAGTGATTTGTCCAGTCATACAACTAGGAAGTTCCTGAGACTGGATTTGAACTCAGGTCTTCCTGGCTCTAGGCATAATTCTCTATCCACTAGGCTACTGCTGCCTCTTTAACAGACTATTAGTATACTGTAACAAATGAATATACAGTATAAAAAGGTTTACATGAACTGATGCAAAAGTTAAGGAAGAAGGGCCAGAAAAAAAAATAGACATGAATAGAACAATGGGAAGGAAAGCACAACAAAACATTTGGAATTGAATGCTGAGAAATTGCAATAACAATTTTGGCCCCAAAATAGAGGTAGAATAAAGCCCCTCCCCATAATTGCCACTTCTTGGCAGAGTGAGGGAAGGAACTAAGGGTGTGTAACTTTCAGAATTTTTCCAAGTATTGGTTAGTTTTTTCTAAACTGTTTTCTACCTTTTTTTTTTTTTTTTGCTATAAGGGATGACTCTATGGAAGAAGAGAGTCATATTTTAGAAAATGTAAGTGATATGTAAAAACAAAAGAGAAAGTACATTTATTTTGTCAATAAAATGGATTTTAATTTTAGGAACTTTCTTAGGGAACCACAAAAAAGGATTGTATTACTTTCTAATCCAGCATACATTCTTCTTCCTATTCAAATTTGGATTAATTCAGGGAACTGGCTATCCAATTGGATACTTTGGTCTGTTTGATGAATATTTTTTTTGTCCATTTGAATCTGGTGATAGTATAATTTGAGACAGTTCTGATCTTTTCTGGCTTCTTTCTAGAGGATCCCCAAACTCATTTAAGCCCCAAATCTATCTCTATTAAAATAGTTCATGGCATTGACGACAATAAGTTGAGCCCAGAAGAGTTAAGGTCTGCTGTTCCCAATGGAGATAGTCTCACTTGAAGGAGATAAAGACCCATCTATGAAAAAGGGGACTATTAGGCCTCGGTAGCAAATGACCCCCCTCAAACCTTAATTAGTTCCTGTGTCTCTTACATGGAATCTCTGCCTTGTTCTGCCGATCTTCCAAAATTGTTTCTTCTCTTATTTTTTCCTACAAAACAAAGCAGATCTACAAGACTATTCCTGTTCTCCCTCTCCTGACAAACACAGTGTGTCACTGTGTATTGTGTATTGTAAGGCTATTGTTAGTTTATTCTGAAATTGAAGTATACGGAATAGAGAGCATTTTTTAGGCAGAAAAAAAAGGACTGGCACAAAATAAGTAACCTAAGACATTATTAAGGAATTAAGGAATTAAAAAAAAAGGAAGCAGAAGATTCACTTAACAGGAAGGGGACAACTGGAAGATAGCCCTTTTGGTATATGAGTATATATGATATACAAACAGAGCAAGTAGTAGATTTCCAGTATGTTGGATAGAGAACATTTATGGAGAATTTATGGGAAAACATAGACAAGACACATAATGGCATGAGAAGCCCAAAGGAGCTGTGGTTGACTTGAGTGAAGCCGTGAGGATAAAATCATATATCCACCACAGTCCAAGTCAAAAGCCACATAAAGACAAGAGACAATATTTTTTCCACTTCAGAAACCTCAGTAGAAGACAGTATGATTCCTTCAGGAGTCGAGAGGCAGCCAAATATCAAACTCACCTAACTTCTTAATATTAAATAGGGTCCAGTCCCTATTGTGCTTCTAGTTTGCCAACTTCTTACTTGGAAGGTTGTAAGATACATAGCAATAGGTCGTGTCTTTGATATTTATTAAACAACTAATTGGCATTTTTACAAATTGTTACCTCTAGCTCCTGACTCCTCTTCTGAGCTTCAGACCTACGTCTCCTAATGGATCTATTTCTTCCTTTCTTCCAGTAGCACACAATCAATGTGTCTAAAACCAAGCTCATTCTCTTTCTCCTTAAATCTTCTCCATCTGACTTCACTACTCTTAGTGGCATGGTCACTCAGTGAATTTCACATTATTGTTTAATCATTTTTCAGTTGTGTTTGAGTCTTCATGGCTTCTTTTGGGGTTTTCTTGGCAAAGATACTAGAGTGGTTTGTCATTTCCTTCTCCAGCTCATTTGACAGATGAGGAAATTGAGGCAAACAGGGTTTAATGACTTCCCAGGGCCACACAGTCAGTAAGTGTCCAAAGATAGATTGGAATTCAGGAAGATGAGTCTTACTGACTCTAGGCTTTGTACTGGGTCAGCTGCACCACCTGACTTTCCCATAAGGGTTCACAAAACAAGGCTCAAGTGTGCTATTGTTCTTGGTCAATGCTTTCTGATTACCAATGAAGTATCCTGTGTTTGCAACCTTGGCATTATCTTGATCTTTCCCTCCACTATTTCTCTTACATGCTCTTAATCACCCAATCTGCTGGAAGTTTTCTCTGTATTTCTGGCATTTATCCCTTCTTTATCCCCACTGCTAAAACCCTAGTAAAATCCACTATCCATCTTTTTTGAATGATTGCAATAGCTTCCTTCTCTCCTTCTCCACTCACCCCATTCCAATCCAGGCTTCATATTACTGTCAGAATCATCTTTCTTTGGCACAATTATTGGTCACATCATTTCTTTTCTTTAAATCCTCTAAGCTTCCTATTTCCCACTGAATGAATTTCAAACTCTGTCTGGCATTTTTACCCACCCATGGTTTGATGCTGCCCTTTATTTTTAGTCTTATCCTACTTTGTCCTCCTCTGTCCTCTGTACTTTATACTTCACTGAGATCTTCTATGCCTTTTCTCACTTATTCCTGTATGCTGGAAGTATCTTCCCTCATCTTCTTTGTATAGTGTATTCATACATACCTTCTGAAACCCAAATCAAATGCCACTCCCTCTATGAAACTTTATTCAACTCATCAGTAAAAACTTTGCCCCTAGAACCTCACTTAGTACTTTGCACCTCCTTAACACACATCATATATTATAGTCATTAATAATGGCCTTATTCTTTCTAGATGGGCAAGATTGTTCAGGATGGAAGCTAAGTCTTAGAGAAACTTAGGATCTCCCCCTTAGGTACTTACCATTTTCTGAAAGATCAATTATTTTGTAGAGGTCTGTGAAATGGGACTGAGTTGAAAGCCTTGATATACACACAAAAGTGTAACCAGAAATGTCTTTACCAAGGACAAAAGTGTTTGTGATGGGTAGGGCAGTACAAAATCTATTGTGGGGAGGGCTAACAGTTCAGAGGACAGTCTAACTTCAGGGAGACTGAGCAGCCTATTTCCTTCCCCTCTACCCAAATACCACCTGCTCATAACCTTGCTTGTTCACCTCTATTCAGGAGTGTTGCCACATCCAGTCCTTCTTGGACACAGGGATTGCCTGTCCCTTCTCCTCTCCCCCAGTCACAACCCCATTAGTTTTTCCTTGTGCCTAGTTTCCCCAGCTCAAGGCTTTTGAAGGCATGGTCTGACACTTATGGAACTGTGGTCTCTGGATTTCTTGGGAAGTACAAGTACCCTCAGCCAGAGAGAAGCACATCTCCTTTGCCATATGTTCCTGAGAGAAAGCTCTGAGTATCGGGTCCTAGCTAAGAATCTGCTCCAAAGGCCAAATGACCTTGAAGCCTATTAAGTCTATTAACACTTTGGAGGCTACTAAACTTTTCTCTCTTGTTCTGCCTGCCTCTGCTCACTCTAGTTATATTTTTCTGTCTTTCTCCTACTCTCAGACATTTGTTCCACCTTCAGATTCTTGGTCTATTTTTTCCTTCTAATTTTTTTTCATCCCCTATCCCTTTCCTTAATTGGTTAATGATGTGGAATTTAATATGTGAAATTTATCTGATATGTCTGCTGTATTTATTGACCAAAGTTATGTTTCCTGTCCTTAATTTTGAGTTTTAATGAATTTAACCTTTCCTGTGTCTGTCTCACAGGAAACAAAGACCAAACAAATGAAATTATTTTTCTTTAAATTCCATGTGGCATTGATTCATACTTTCCTTGGCTGGTGGGCCTCGATGGAAAAAAAAGTCACCCATCTTTGACTTGAAATTACCCCCTCTTTGGCATGACCTTTCTTTTTAACTCCACAGCCATGTTAGTAGCAATGTTAGTAGATCATGTCTGAAATTTAAGATCTGACTAAAATGTAGAAGACTAGGATTCAAAGGGCAAAAGGAGGAAGTTTGTGCAGATGATTTACCTTTCAAGCCAGGGTTCACTATACTAAAACTCTCTGTTCCAGCTTTCTCCTACTAAGGTAGACGAATGGGTTTTCTTTGTCCTGATGTCTCCAGCCCTTCAGTAAAGGAGATACAAAGCTGTTTGGAGGATTGAATTCTTTCTATTCTTTTATTTTTGAAGCAGACAGTTATTTAAATCTCCTCATGTAAAACTGCATGGTATACAGTAGAAAGAGCAGAAGCTTTGAAATCAGAAGAGCCTGGAGGAGTTCTAATCTCACCTCTGCCACTGATTTGTTTAACATGAGTTTCCTCATATGCAAAATGGGTATTACAATACCTGTCCCATAGGCCTATTGTGAAGATCAAATGAGATAAACCACAGACAGTGTTATTCAAATTGTAAAATGCTAAATGTCAATTATTGCTAAATAAAAACTGTTCCCAAATCACTGGGAAAGTCTTCTAAACACTTCTAAACACTCCTTTTGTGGCTTAAGTCCTAAAGAAGATTGTTTATAATAGCTGTCTATACTTCCTAGAGTCTCATTCTCTTCTTATATTATATATATATAAATATATATATATATGTATATATATATATATATTCTGACTTTACCATTCAACCAAATCTCTCTCCAAAATTAGTGGTGAGCCAATGGTCAACTCTAACATCCTTTCTTCAGTCCTTATCTTTCTGTGGATCACTCTCCTCTCCTTCCTAGTTTCATAACCACTAATCTATACTGGTTCTCCTCCCACTTATTCCTTCTCAATCTTTGTTGCTGAATCTTCATTCAGGTCCCACTCTTTAAAGATGGGTATCCCACAGGACTCTGTCTTGGGCACTATTTTCTCTCTCTATTATTACATTTGGAGATTTCATCAACTCCCATGAATTCAGCCATCAACAAATGACTTTCAATTCTACTTATCTAATCCTAACCTCTCTGAGGGCCTTCAATCTCACATCTTTAACTGCCTTTTAGATATCTCAAACTATTTGTCTTGTAGATATCTTAAATTCAAGTCATCTTAAACTCATCTCACTTGTATAACATTCCAAAGGATGAAAGAGCAAATGTTGTCTCCTATAATGGGAAGTCTTATGACTTCTAAAGGCACTGCTATCTATCCAGCCATATATGATAATAACTCATGTCATTCTCAATTCCTCACTCTCTCACCTCTCATCTCTAATCTATTGCCAAGTTCTGTCAATTCTACTTTAGTAACATTTCTCATATACAGCTCCCTTCTCTCCCCTGACACTATCACTAGACTGGTACATGCTCATATTATCTTACTCTTAGACTACTGCCATAGTCTTCTATTTGTTCTCCCTGCCTGAATTCTCTCCCTTCTCAAAGTCATTTTCTCCTCAGCTGTGAACTCAAAGTTTTCTATAGTTCAGTCTGTTCCCTTCCTACCTCCCAATTTGATAAACTCCAGTGGTACCCTATTATGTCTGGGATCGAATATAAAATCTCTTTGGCATTCAAAATTCTTCATCATCTGACCCCTTCCAGCCTTTCCATAATTTTTATATCTTTTTGACCTGGCATGTGTTTTACAATCCAATAACATTGATCTCCTTGCTGCTCCTTAAATAAGATATTCCATCTCCTGAATTTGTGTATTTTCACTGGTTGTCCTCTATAACTGGACTTCTTTCCCTTCTCACCTTGACTTCCCTGACTTCCTTCAAAGACACAGGTAAAATCTTTTTTCTGGTCTCCCTTAATGCTATTAACTTTCCTCTATTGGCTCTCTGCAGTATATAATCCATCCATCCATCTATCTATCTATCTATCTATCTATCTATCTATCTATCTATCTGTCTATATACATATCATATTTGTATGTAAATTTAAAAAAAACCTGACTTCCTATCTTAGAATCAGTAAATCAATACTGTGTATTGTTTCAAAGCTAAAGAGCAATAAGGGGTATGCAACTGGAGTTCAGTGGCCCAAGGACACTCAACTAGGAAGTGTCTAGGGCCAGATTTGAACCCAGAAATTCCTATCTTTAGGTTTAGCTCTCTATCCACTGTGCTTGCTTACTTTGTCACTTTCTAGAATCAGTATATGAATGTGGAGCAATGGTCAAGAGCTAGATTTGAAGTCAGGGACCTGGGATTAGTCTGTACCTCCCATCACTTCTTGTGTGGTCTTAAGCAAGTTATTTTTTTTTCTGTTTTCTTATCTGAAAAATGAAGGGATTTGGACTAGATTACTTCAAGATTCCTTCCAGCTTCATATCTGTGACTCTATAGCCCTTGCTCTGTAGACAGTATGGTATAGCCAAGCTATTCTCATCTCAATCCCCTATTTATGGAGGATTTAAGAAATTTGTCATAGAGACATGGTTAATGATAAATGACTGCATGATCCTGTTGGCATTTATCTTTATTTTTTCCTTTGTGAAAATATATTATGTAATCTAGAATTTATTTCTTTTTATGCTAAATAAGGACTACGGGGAAAATAATAGAGACAAAAAAGGGTTGTGAACCTTCATATAATAAAAATAGCACTGAGCCTAGAGTTTGGAAAGATTTGGATTAAAGTCCTAACTCTGACATTTGCTGTATGACCATAGACTTAGGAAGTAAAAAAAAAAAACAAAAAAAAAACATGCAAAATGGTCTGTACACCTTGAAGCCAAAGTAATTAATTGTTCACTGTTGTTGTTAGAGTAATGGGGTCACCAGTTTGGTAACCTGTCTTCAAAAAGGTTCTATCTTCTGCCCAAGGACTTTTCCTCCATATCAAAATTACCCAACTTTGAGCTTGTGTGTGGACCAGAAATTTTTCATAAGAGAAGTGATTTCCCATGATTTCCAGAATGTAATGAGGGAGAAAGATTTAATTTCTGAGACTTCAGTTGGGAATACAGCTTATCTTTTCTTAAGAGCTTTTGAATATGGGTCAACAACATGCTTTCCTAGTTTTCTCAGGTCTAAAATAATGTCAACAAGATTGGTTTAAAAAAGGATGAAATACTGTCTTCCCTCACACAATAGTGGAAGAACCGTGGGTAGGTCTATAATACTCTTTGAGTATTATATATTATATATATGTTATATATAATACTGCAATATTCCTGGAGTCTCATGAATCTAATTCTCTTCTGTATGACATTGTTAGCAGGTACAAACCATGACCTGCTATTTTTTATATTTTAACATAATTATTTTTATAACATACTTTTCTAGGTAATAAACATGGAGGATGGAGATCAGTATTAAAGATATTTAACTGAGCCAATCTCACAGTTTAGAGTCCAAATAAGAAACCATAAACTGTTTTGTGAGTATATTAACTCAAAATCTAGATCTTTATTTAGATTCATAAGGGACATTAGAAATGATTTGGTCTAACTTCTTCATTTTTATAGAAAAGAAAACTGAGGCTCAGAGTAGTTGTGACTTGCCCAAAGTCACACAGTTTCTAAGTAACAGAAATGGGGCTTGAACTCAATCTTTGAATTACAAAACCTTCATTCTTTCCACTATATGATACTGATGTTTTCCCAGGCAGAAGTTAGTCACTCAGGCAACAAGTATTCATTAGTGCTTAATCTTAACGGTGTTATTAACCTGGTTTCCCCAAAATATAGATATGGGAAGAAAAATGAGGAAAATCTATTTGGGCTAATCTCAACCTTTTCTTCCAACTCACACCTTCCTGATTAGGGTTAGGAGAACTGTGGGGGAGGGGGGGTTGAGGAGGGAAGAGCAAGTAGAAGGATGATAGGGAAAAGAAAGAGCAGAGAAAAGGATAAGAATGAACGCTCAGGTGAAGCCATAGAAAGAAGATAGAGAAAAGAGGCTAGAGAGACATTAGAATTAGCAGTTAATAACTATTCAGAAATGGAAGGGACTAAAGATTATTAGAACTAGGAAGGGCCTTGGACATCTGGTCTAACCATTCTCAACTCATACATAAGGAAACCAAGGCCCAGATGATTTGATGAGAGTTATGCAAGCAAAGAAGGGATCAATGTCTTCTGACTTCCAAGTTTGGGTTCTTCCAGCCATCTAAGGAATTTAAATATTGTTCCTGCTTCCCTTTCATAAACTATACCCCACTTAATACACTGCTTCTTCTGTCCTGAGCCCCAATGAGATGATATTCTGAACAGCTGGTTAAGCCATTGAAGTGATGAAGAAGAAGCTAAAAATCCAACCCAAGAACAGTAACCAATGATTTCACCTGCCCAGACTTCATTTCTGGCTACAGAGGAAGAGGGAGAGAGAGAGAAGTGAAAAGACAGAGATGAATAGCATGTTTTGGCTTGAACTCAAGATTTGACCTATACTAGGGACATTTTGTCAAGAACAGCTTTGTTTCCAGTGCCAGTAGACTAGTCTGAGCTCTGTCTCTTTTTCCTGTCTTTTAAATTCATGTGGGTGACTTCCAGACAGAGTCTCATAACAGATGTTGGCTGGTTTACCAGAGTGGGGGAAATGCTATAACAACCTGGACTGAGACTTGCATGTTGGTTACTTTTGGTAATCCCCAAAACATTGGTTTCTTATGTAGCGATGCCAATGCTACTTCCTGAAGGGATTCAGCTTCTGGGGACTGTTAGAAGAGTTCTCAGTCTTCTCTTTACCATTATCCTCATGGATTGGAGGTTTCTGGCCTGAGCTGAATCAGCTCTTGACTGGACAACTGTTCTAAGCCAATGGTTCTCAAACTTTTTGATTTCAAGACCCATTTACACTCTTAAAAATGATTGAAGACTCTTCCCAAAGAACTTTTGTTTATTTGTTATATCAATCAATATTTACTATATTCAAAATTAAAATGTCTTAATATTATTACAAAAATAGCTTTGATCTCATGGATGCCTTGAAAGCACTTCTAGGACCCCTACAGTTCCCTTGACCACACTTTGAATTAGAACTAGCGATAGCCAGGCAACTGAATCTCAATGAAGGCCCATATCTTTCATAGCATTGGTCCACCAAAAACCATTCCTATAGTGTGAAGGATTGTCAAAACTTCCCATCTCCAAATGATCCATTCTAATTAGGTCCCTTTAGTAACAGCTCCCTCAGATTTTGCTTATTGGGCAAGTCCTTCATTTATGCAATGGTTTTGCTACTAATTCATCTTAGGTTTAAAAAGAAATAAGCCTTTCCTTTCCTCCTGCTCACTATAAAAGCATACAATCCAGAGGAAACTCTTGGTGTAATGAATAGAACCAGTTGAATTTAAATTCTGGAAGATCTGAGTTCAGGTTTGGCCTCTAATTAATACTAGCTGTATAAACCTGAGTAAATCACTTTATCTTTCTGGGTCACAGAAAAAGTTGAAGAGTAGATACCTATCTGCATTAATAGGAGTTCCTTGATAGAAAATCCTTACACTAGGGGGCAGCTGGGTAGCTCAGTGGATTGAGAGCCAGGCCTAGAGATAGGAGGTCCTGGGTTCAAATCTGGCCTCAGACATTTCCCAGCTGTGTGACCCTGGGCAAGTCACTTGACCCCCATTGCCTACCCTTAGCACTCTTCTGCCTTGGAGCCAATACACAGTATTGATTCCAAGACAGAAGGTAAGGGTTTTATTAAAAAAAAAACCCTTACACTGATAAAATTTCAGATCCCATAAAAATAATGCAAAAGCACATAAGAATCCCTTAATATTTTAAAGGTCCGAATTGTTTGCCACTTCACATTTTGGGGGACAGGGGTAATGCAGAAAGGTTACAACACAAAGTAGTTTCCAAATTAGAGGAATCTTTTCAGCCAAACATGTTCTTTTATGCTGATTTAAATGGAACTAGGGCAGTTCCTCTTCCCTTTGTCTTGCAGAATCTCAACTTCCCATATATCTTAGGACTCTTAACTCTCACTCAGCTGATCCAGTCTGGGTGAAATTATATCATGTTTCTTGGCTATTTGCCTTGACAGAGCTATTGATAAGGTTATTGGGAGCTTAGATCTAGAGACAGAAGAGACTGACTGTGGAGGCCATCTCATCCGACTTCCCAACTTTTTTATTTTTTAAACCCTTTTCTTCAATCTTGGAATCTATATTAAGAATCACGCCCAAAGTAGAAGAGTAGTAAGGGCTGGGTAATTGTGGTTAAGTGACTTGCCCAGGGTTACACAGCTAGGATCAACTTCCCAATCTTACAGTTTCTCAGTACTCTCAAAAGTGACTTGACTAGATCTTTGGGTGGAAAAAAACAAAAAAACTTGTCAGATTTATGTCTCCTTATTCAAAGCCTCAGACTCAGGTAAGCTTCTTCCCAGGTTTCTGTTTCTAAAGACATCCCTTTTTCCAGCATAGGAGAGAGAAGTCTCTGATTATACCTCAGAGGCTGTCAATGACAAACACCTTCCTCAATCCTTTTGGTTGTTCATTGAACCCTTTTAGCTTTAGGCCCTTAGTCATGGTTCAGGTCCTTCTAGGGGATTTCTACATTTGAAATTTCACAAGAAGTATTTGTCAAATATAGAATATAATAATTATTAGACTGGGGGTTCCTTGGGGGCAGGGGCTGTCTTTTGTCTCTTTAGCTATTCACAGCCCTTAGTCCAGTGCCCAAGACATAGTAGTTACTTAATAAATACTTTATTTTTAATTGTCCTAATGTCACATTCATTTGGTGTTTTTTAGATCACTTTCTTCAAAACAATCAGATGAATGACAACTATTTCTAAATTATTAAGTGTAACTATTATTATCACTCTCATAGATGAGGAAAATGAGGTTCAGAAAGTTTAAAGTTTAAAGTTTTAGTTTTTTTTTTTTAAAGTTTCTTCAGTCAGAAGGCATTATTAGACACATAATTTGTATGAGGAAATAGAGTAAGAACTGGAGACATAAAGAAATGTAAAAAAGATCCTTTCCCCCAAGGACCTCACATTTCTAATTGGTGGGCAGAGGGAGACAACATGCCAATAGACATACAAGATAAATACAATGGAAATGGAAAGTCATCTCAGAAGGAAGGCTCACCATCACTATGGGAGAAGTGAGAGACAGAAGACCAGAAAAGGCATTCTGTGGAAATAGTGTCTCGTTATTGAGTGCTAAAACTGAGACTCCAACACAGATCTCTCAACATATGAATCTTGTTTTTTCCCTATTGCTCTCCATCTATCTTATATGGTATCCAATATACCTCATTTCCCCCTCCAATAATAAGGACAAGGTAAAGAATCAATCTTCATTGCAACAATCCTGGCCTCTGGATATGTCCCTCTTATCATTACAATCTTATAGAAGCTGTGATGGGATAAAGCAGTGATTCCCAAAGTGGGCGCCACCACCCCCTGGTGGGTGCTGCAGCAATCCAGGAAAGCGGTGATGGCCACAGGTGCATTTATCTTTCCTATTAATTGCTATTAAAATTTAAAATAATTTCCAGGGGGCTAAGTAATATTTTTTTCTAGAAAGGGGGTGGTAGGCCAAAAAAGTTTGGGAACCACTGGGATAAAGGAAGAAGGCGTGCGCACACTAGAAACTCCTAGGAAAATTCCGAGGGTAGGAAACTCCCACTCAGTAATACAGATAATCCATTACTCCATAAACTGACAACCAAAATTTCCTGTGGTTCATTGTCCTGACCCAGGCATTCAAATTCCAGAGAAGTCAGAGTTAAAGCTGATACTCTAGGGAAGCAAGATGAGAAAAGCAGGAGTGAAAGCTCTTAGAACATGAAAAGACTGAAATTAAGCCTGGGTCCAGTTCATAAGACACTTTCTTTTTTTGTTTTCTTTTATCCAATATTTTCTTTTTCTTCATTTATATGTAAAAACAAATTTTAATATTCATTTTTTAAAGGAAGGAGAGAATACAGTTTGTAAACTAAGTTAAACTCCTAATTATCAGCACTTAATGGAGCGAAGAATGGGTAACTGATTCATATTTTAAAAATATCTGTTTAGCTTTGGAATCAACTTCATGTGAGCGAGAGCAAGGTCCTAAAATTCATGGCAAAAAAATTTACGAAGATGATGTGACTTAATAATGGGGAAGTTGCCCAACGTCCTATCCCAAGAGACCCCAGGTGAATAACAACATGGTCTTCCTCAATGAAATTAATGCTGCAAATTTAATTTTTCAATGTCTGAAACAATGAAGGTGGTCAAGTGCCTGAGTTTCAAGAGACTTCTTTATGTGTCAAATAAAAAGAGGGAGTTATAAAGTTCATAAAAGTGACTATTAGAAATATTAATTTTAATTAACCCACAACATTAATGCCAATCTGCTTCTTCCTTTCATACCATTTGTCCCTTCCCCATTCATTATCACGTAATAAATACATTTTTGACTAACTGAATAAAAGACAAAGAACATTTCTATCCCTCATATTTTAAGAAGTATTTGATGAATTGAATTTAACATGTGTTCATTTATTAAGTTGTGTTAGAATTTCAATTGGATATGAAGTATTAGAATGGACAAGATGGTCTTTAAAGACTCTTTTGGGTGTACAGCTTTGATCTTATAGCCTGGGTTCAGATCCTATCTCTGACACTTACTAGCTGTTTGACCCTGGAGACATATTTAACCTTTTTGTACCTCAGACAACTCTCTAGGACTTAACCAGATGAAGTGAGTTGGCCAGGGTCACACAGCTAGTGTCTAAGGTTGGAAGACTTAAGTCTTTCTGATTCTAGGCCCCGCAGTTTATCTGCTATGCCACATCCCAGTAAACCATGTAGGCAGGCAGGTCAAATCAGGTTCAGGGTAACCAACAGGTACCAAAACTGTATGTGAATTGGGGATGAGGTGTCCACCCCAGATGTCCCCTGGTGGAAGGGGAATTTGTTCCAGTGGTTATGAAGGCAATAAAAGAGTGCACTGTGGAGTCCTTAGAGCTTGGTTAGACACAGGAAAAAGCCGAGATCATCCACTGTATGCTGAGCCATCACTAGTAATCTTGACCTTTGCCTCGCCAGTGGGCTTGGATGACCCTGGAAAGAGAGTGAAGCTGGGACTTTGTGCAACTCTGCCTCACTTAAATATAATTCATGTATGAGTCAAAATGCATCACCAGTGATGTCTTTTTGGTCCTCTTCAAGTACAAAGGACAACAACCAAGGACTTAACCATGAAGTTAAAGGCAACAAGATTTCTCTGTGGTGATCCTTGAAGTTAAAAAAAAGATAATGTCTTGAAAAAGGAAATTTTAATATGAATTTGATATATAATTTTACTTTTGCAACTTTAATTTGTGGCTTTCAAAATAAAGAAATACCAAGTTTACTCTCAAAATAAGGTGAGGTGAAAAATAAGCTTGAGGTGAAAAATGTCCGTTTTTTCATAACTAGTGAGAGTTCAGGGCTCCTCACAAGCCATTTGGGGAGGGGAGGTGTCTTGTCTCCCCATAAATGATCCATGAGAGCTAAAATTTACATTCCCTCATGAGATGATAATACTGAAAAATTGTAAATGCCACCTTCCACCCGTATTGCTCCCCTTAAATTTTGTAAGAAATAATAGGACTAAAAAAATAAAAATAAAAAATACTTCAGCAAAGTAAAAAAAAAAAAATTAAATTAAAAATAAATTAAAAAAATACTTCAGCAAAGTCAAAAAAAAAAAAAGAAAGAATAGGACTTGGAGTTGAAAGGAAATTTAGAGATTATTTTCTTCATCATTTTACTAATGAAGAAATTGAAGCCCAGAGTCAACATACTTCATAAGTAGATAGTATTAGAAGCAAAGCTAGGATTCAAACACAGATTGTCCTTAAAATTCAGTGGTTTTTCCAATGTTGTAATGCTTCCTAGAGGCTGTCAGTGATACTCAGTTATGCCTCAATTAAATCAGAACTGTGATACCCAGGTCAGCTTCATTTAACTTTAGCACAGAAGAGAGTTATCCTAGGGCTGATATGGTTTAACTTCTGGTGGGAAAAGAGGCTACTTTTATTACCTAACTGTGATATGAAAGAAGAGAAAAAGAGAAGGGAAGTTGTTCCTTTTGACCATAAGTATTCCCTCTTTTCATATCTTGACCATAACAAAAACAAGGCTTGTGTATAACATTCTGGAGGATGAAAGAGCAAATGGAAGTTAAGAAAGTATGTTAATTTACTTCATTTCCCCTCCCCCCCACTCTCCTTCTGCCCTCCTTTAATTTTTGAGATTAAATCTTTGATATAGAGATTTGAGAAGGAGAGTGCCACATTTCAATCTCAAAGCCACATTTTGATGATCTTGCTTCTAGATATGTGCACCTCCCATCTCCATTCTTTCTTCATTCAAAATAAATTCCTTTTGGGTATTTTAACGGGTATCACCCCCTAACACTATCGATCCCCAAATTCATTCTCAAAATAGGCTTTGGTTGCTGTCCTTCAATCATTTTCAGTTCCTGTCTAAATTGTATCTCCATTTGGGGTTTTCTTGGCAAAGATACTGCAGTGGTGGACCATTTCCTTCTCCAGTCCATTTTCCAGATGAGGAAACTGAGGTGAGCAGGATTAAGTGAGTTGCCCAATCCCACAGCTCCTAAGTGTCTTGAGACCAGGTTTAAACTCAGGAAATAGAGTCTTAGTTACCCCACCCCCAGAATAGACTACTTTAATTCTAATGACAGAGGCTTAACAAATTCATAATTTTATTATACTCTGAATAAAGGTGATATTTAAAAAGCAGAGAAATCGACTATACAAAGAATTTATAGGACATTCATTTACATACTGAATATATTTTTTACAGTATGGAGCAAAGGTAAAATATCCACTAATAGATAAGGCAGAGAAGGAAATGTTAACATGTCAATGATACTAAGGATACACTGGCACCATTTCATTAAGCATGGCTTTTTAGCATGTCCATATTATAACACTGAAGGATTATAGGGATACAATTTAAGAAGCGGTTTAATAGGCGACTGGCTACCAAATACACGTGGCAAAAAGCTAATGTGAGTTCACCGGCCTTTCTTTTTTGAGTCCTGCATAGACACATCTTAAAAACACCCTGGGGGAAAGCACGTTGTGTGAATGGTGTACATTTGTCACAAAAAGGAATGCCGCGGGACTGCCTACACTCTAAACTACTGAATACATCTTACCTTTTTTTGCTTTTGAGTATTTAAAATGATTTCATATATTTCTAATACACGTGGTAACATATCTTAAGAGAAACACACTGTGTGAACTCTCCCTGGAACCTTAAAAATTTTCCTTGCCAAGAAGAGTCCGGCTCCCATTGAATTTCTCTGACGCTCTTTCTGACACAGAGCAAAGTGTAAAAAGCAAAAAATAAAATAAAAATGAAAAAGCAAGCATGCCAGTAAATGAGCTGGGTTTTTTTTCTGTTTTTGTTTTTTGTTTTTGAATGGCAACCTTCAGGCTCTGGCAATGCTTCCTGAATACCTGTGAGCATCAAATGCTGTGACAGTATCTTGAAAATTCCAAGTCACCATACATTGGCAGGAAAGGACGGCCCCAAATTCCACGGCATTCCCGTAATTACGGGAACGTGATGAACCGAGCCCTTTTTGTGTATATGTTTATTTTTCTTCTTCTGTGTGCCTTTCCAGGAGAGGAACAACACTCCTGGCAGATTCGGTCACTGGAAGCCCTCGCCACCCTTTCACTTTCTCAGACTTCTCATGACAAGCAGCCAGGATGCTCTTTGGAAGTGGCTTAGAGACAAAAAATTCTGCCCGAGGTCCGTGGAATCCTCTCAGGTGCTGGAGCAGAATCGTGAATGGCGATGCAAATACTACAGGATGAGATTAAGCGTGTAACAGAATCATAAAGCATTTGGCACGGTCCTGAGCGCCCGCCCTTGGTCCTGGGGATGGAGTCAGAATTCTCTACCTGTTAGATTTATATACAAAGCATTTCCAGCTGCCTTCGAGCTGTCTTCTTCTTCCCTGCCTTTTGCTGCCCTGACCCATGCATTACAACCATCTCTTTTTTAAAAGAGTAAATTTTCAAAGCCTAACTTGGTCACTATAATTCCTGTATATAATAAGCACTGATATCTGATTTGGGGAAGGATAGAAGGATATTATCATCAAGGAAAACATTCGGGGGGGGACGCTTTGAGGGGTTCTCTGAGCATTTACTCGGCACCTCATGCACTACAGAGAAGGAAGTTAGGGTTGCATCCACCATCCGTCCACCTTCTTTCACTGGTCCCAGCAGAACTTGACCAATGGCAGACTGGCTGGGAAAGCCATTCAGATATAGAAATAGACACAAGTACCCATATAATACAGCAGCTAATAGGAGAATTTAAAAAGTGTACATATTTATCATCCCTTTTCTTACCTTCATTCTCAGATGCCACACTTTAATACAAAGCAAACCACTCAGCAGTGTGATAAGATCTGTAGGAGAGCTTATAAAGAGCCTTTATGATATCATCTTGTTTCTATCCTTACAAATGACATCCAACGTAACAAGCATGTGCCAAGGCAAGAATTAAACAAAATAATTATCTTTTTCCCTTCTGGATGCATTAGGTGATTCTGTCCACAATCAAGAATTTAGGCATAAAAACCACACAAAAAAAGTGAACTTCATGAACAAAATGTTGAAAAAACAAATTCAAATATGCAAAAAGACTTTCTGTTAAAACAGTATTTCCAAAATACAAGATGTGTTATAACTACACCATTAGAAAATATTGACACATTTTCTAGGCAAGGCACATGCAGTAGATACACTTAGATAAAGTAACACGAAAAATGCAAAACTCAACAAGGTGTCTAGTAAAGAGTATTAATACAATATAGCGATATCAAATTTCTACTATAAATAATCTGGCATAGGAAAAATATAAATTATATAAAATCATTTTTTGCTTTTCCCTCATTTTTATCCTGCTATTATTAAAATGGTTCCTTACTTGCTTGACTTTTCATACAAAATATATTTTTTTCATTAAACAGAACACATCAAGCCTTCACCATATAATTTTTAAAACAGCATCTCCAACTTTTCATAAAGCACAATGACCTCAATCATTCCCAAATTTAGACCTTAAAATCTCAGTAAACCCTGCATTTTTATCTGTCTTCGTGGTCCCTGAAAAAAAAATCAACCTACACTAACCTTCATCAGACATACTTCCCCCTCTCGGTTCAATTCTAGTCTTGGTTATGGAAAGATGAAGGGAATAGCAAATGATTGTAGATGAGGCCCATCATCCTTTGAAAGAGCATCAGTTTGCGAGGGTCGTGGCTACCGTGGATACAGACAGGACCAGAGTCTCCAGCAGGCCACGCGTGTAGCTCTAGTCCATAAAGAATTTCATAAAATTCATGTGACATAGTAGATAACCCGGCAATCATTCCATTGTTCCCCCAAGAGATGCTGAGGAAAGAAAGGTACATGAACTTTTTTCTTTCAAAAGTTCTCCCAAAAGAGGACTCTGGAGAGGTGAAGAGGTTCTAGAAAATGCTTTTTTTTTTTTTTTTTTGACACAACTTGGCACTTGGCTCTGAGAATGTTTCAAGATGCAAAAACGTCCTCTTCAGAAAGGGCCAAGGATTTTGAAGTTTTTCTTTTAAAATAAGAAAAGGGGGGAGGGGGGGGGAAGCAAAGAAGAAAAAAACCTAGAAAAGGTACTCTTTTTTTTCTTCTTGGGATCAGGATGTTTGGAGGAATTGTTCAAAAGGACACCATCTCTCCCTGTTGGCATCAAAGAGTAAAGGGGTCTTGTCCACTGAGCTGCAGCGGGAGTCTTGTCTGTGGAGGGAGACTTCAGATCTTTTTGGGAGAACCAATCATGACCTTTGATACAAAGTTCACAATGGCACTGGCGGGCTGCTCAGGATCGTGTTCAGCAAACAGGTGGCATATGTTGTCCGTAGCACTCCCTTGTTTTCTTGCAACAAATCCAAATACTCTGGAAAAGGCAATTAAAAAATTAAAAAAGGCAACACCTACACAGAACCAGACAGTCACGTAGACAAACATGCACGTGCTTTCACTCCCCCTTTTATTTATTTCGATCATGTCACAGCTGAAAAGTATTTTCTCCTGATAGCCCAGTGGTTCCCAAACTTTTTTGGCCTACTGCCCCCTTTCCAGAAAAAAAATATTACTTAGCCCCCTGGAAATTAATTTTTAAAAATTTTAATAGCAATTAATAGGAAAGATAAATGCACCTGTGACCATCTCCACCCCCCTGGATCGCTGCAGCACCCACCAGGGGTGGTGGCACCCACTTTGGGAATCACTGTTATAGCCAAAGATAGTTAAAAAAAATTTGGGAGCATAGGGAATATATTTTGTATTTCTTTTGTATTCTACCCAATGTCTAGAGGAATGTTAATGTTAAGTAAATACTATTGATTCGCTTGGGGAATACTTGATTATGAATGACTAAAGAATATAAAGAATGGAGCCAGGTATGAGAAATATAATGATTTTCCCCTAGAATTATATTAATAGTATTTGGATATTCAGATATAAAGATTTAAAAGTAAGACAAAAAAGGTCTTTACTACTTGAGCTAGGAAATCATTTAGCCCCTTCATTGACTTCTACTGACCTAGAAACTGTTCCACTCTTCATTCTTTATTAAAAGGCCCTTCAAAAAATACAATAATAATATATAATATTTTAATTTAACTAATGTTGGTTGGCAATGTCTGTTTTCAAGCCAAACATAAGTATTATTCAAAGCAATGAAGGGTGGAAAGGTCATGTGTATTTTTGCCTATTGTTAAGTCTTCTTCAAAATATAAAATATTATATTTTGTTGAAATAATTGGAGGGTTGTATTGTGGAAGGAGGATTACTTATTCTATTTGACCTCAGAAGATAGAACCATATACAATGGGTACAGTATTTTTTTTAAAAAAGGCAAATTTAGGCTTGATGTAAAGGAAATTTTCCTAATTAGCACTGTTCAAAGTGACAGAGATGTTTTATTTAATGGGTAAACCCTCACTGGAGGCTTTTAAATGAAGACTAAATGACTATTTGTTGGGTCAGATTTGAGTGGATGGATGCTGAGGCCAATTCTGAAACTCTGGAATGCTTATGATATAGTTCTTGACCTTAAAAACAAGAAGGAAGCTGGATGTTTTAACAATAATCAGGGTGGTCCTGCATGATTTGGGGGGAACATTAACAATTAAGAAAGACTGATCATTTGTGGAAAGCTGGACAAAAGTACAAGTAAAGATGATTAGTCCAAGCTAAAAGATTATACTTTAAAATAAATGAATCCAGATAATGATGGGCAACTTACTTTGCTGAAGGGCCATCTTTGATCCACCTTGTTGTACATGAAAGGGGAAACAAAATGAAAGCATTAGTCCTGTTTACATTTTTAAGGCAAAATTAAAGATATACATATTTATTAACAAGTGAAAGTGCCTTACTTCCTGTCTTGTGGATCCAAAGCACAAAAAATGACAGTGTTCACTGGATAATGTCTTCGGAAAAAAAGTCTGATAAGAAAATGAATTGGGAGAAAAATCAGTATTTTCAGCATTTCTTTTTAAAGACTGAGTAGTATATCTCAAAAGGAAACATGGTAGTATATAAAAGGACACTGGATTTAGTGTCAGAAGACATAAATTTCAACTTGGCTTAATCTATCTGTTTCACTGAGCCCCCCTGAATTTCACCTTTTCTCTCTGTAAAAATGAGTTTTGGATTACATGATCTCTAAAATTCTTAATTCCTATGATGACTATCCTAGTATTTTTTTTTGCTTTATAAATGCTTTGAAGCAACAGCTTGTTATTTCTATGGAAGACAGTAATAAAATTCAAAGTGATTTTAATATATTATTGAAATGATTTTTTAAAAAGACAAATATACAAAGTCACATTGGTAAACCTGTGAGGAAGGCCATTACCTTGGGCCAAAGCTAAAAAATGCCAGTAAGAGGAAAATAACTCTTTTGGTACTCAATCACAAAAGGAAAAGTCCTCTAAGACACAGAATCTGTACACATCATGAATGATTTGATTTGTCATCCAAGCTTCAGGGATGTGTGTGGGTCAAAACCACATAGAACAAAAAGCTCTTATATAAAAGTAAATCATTAAAACAAGACTATTATTTTAAAAAGTCTACTAAGGCAAATGAGAGGATGTATGCAATCTCCCTGCTCTCCTTGATAACTATCTGATAAAACTATTAGAAAAACACGGCTGGCTTGCACCTGAATATTTTTGAAGGAAAAGGAACTGGCTCTAACACATTATTGGTATTTCCAAGGAAATCGTTCATCTAGGGTGGCACCTTGTCCTCAACAAACAATCTCAAAGGGTTGTTTTGAACCCTGTTGACTTTAGTGACTTGCTCAGTATCACACGGCAGAATATGTCCAAGATGGAAATTCCACCCTCTCTTCCTAGCCAGATTTGTACCCACTAAGCCTGGTTGTGTCTCCATGAAATTGTAGAATGATTGAAAGGAGCTTTTCAAGTAAGATTTTATTTTTAACAAGAAAAAATAGAGGACAGGCTGGGATCTTACACTAAAAATTCTGAAGAGCTTTTGAACTGATAGCACCAACCAGAAATGAAGAGAAGGTAAGAGCATCCCTGAGATGCAGCCTAGAGAAGGCACTTACTTCCGCTGATTGTCAGTCAGTGTAATTCCCTGGGCAGATACTTTGAAGTGGACAACTGTAGAAATGGGAGGAGGATCTTGAACCAACGTCATGCTCAAGGCTTTCTGTACAGCTTGATGACCTGTAAGTGACTCCATTTCCACGGAATTTAAGTACCAAACATTGCAGGCTGTCAATAGTAAAAAATGAAGAAGTTTAACCTCATTTCATTTGCTTTTATCCAGAATACTGGTTCTTTCTTTTTTTATTATTATTATTTTATAGGCAATCAGTCATCATTAATTATTTATTTAGGTTTTAACACATCTTAGAAAATGTGCTAAAACACTCAGGATAGATTGCAAATAAAAAAGTGGGGCAGGTCCTGCCACCAAGAGGCTTATCTTCTAAAAGCACAAAATATATGTACAATGTAATTTTGTTGGGAGCAAGTAGGTTATGTGAACCTGAGCAAGTCACTTAGCTCTGTTTGACTCACTTTCCTCATCTGTAAAATGAGTTGGAGAAAGAAATAGCAAACCACTCCAGTATCTTTGCCAAGAAAACCCCAAATGAGGTCAGAAAAAAAGAGTCAGAAATGACTAAAGGACAAGAGTGGGTTAAGAACCTGAAGGTATTTGCATTTGGGTAGAATCAAGCCTGGCTTCAAGGAAGAGGAAACATTTGAATTGTGCTCTGAAGGAAGCTGATGATTCTGTAAGGAGGAGAGGGTGCCAACATGTGGGTATGGGACCCGGCTGGAATAGAGTGTGTGAAATGGAGTAATATTTAATCAACCTAGAAAAGAAGGATGGATCTAGATTAAAGGGGCATTCAGTGCCAAAAACGAATTTACATTTTAAACTAGAGATGATAGGGAACTCTAGGAGCTTTCTGAGCAGGGGAGCAATATGATTAGACCTGCGATGTCTCTGCCAAATAAACATTCAATTTAACACATATTTAAAGACTGCCTACTATGTGCATGGCATAATGTTATGTTTGAGGGATATAATAATCATAATAGTAATGATAGCTAACACTTCTATTGCACTGCAAAATTCATAAAGCATTTTGCATTATTTCATTCAATAAAATCATTTATGTTTAATGTCTTAATATTTGCTTAAAATAGTATGCTTAATATTTATATTAATATTCATTATTTTATTGTGTTAATAATATAATATTAACATTTATTGTTAATATTAACATTTATTGATATTGATATATAAAATAATATGTTAAATTATATATCATATAATGCTTAAAAGTCTTCAAAATGCTTTACAGATCTCTTTTGAGTCTCCCTCCTTCTCTCTGAGGTATTATTATCCTCAATTTATACATAAGGAACCTGAAATTCGGAGATGTTAGGTCAACTAATTCATTTTAATACAGCTTGTTGGAAACAGAGGTTGGATTTAAATCTATGTGTTTCTGGCAATATTCATTTCATTCCACTGTGCTACCCTACCTTCTAAAACAGCTCTTGCCTTCTGTGCCTGACATTGTGCTGGAATGAAATAATATACATGCATGTAAGGAAAATATATCCTAATATAATGATAGAGGGAACTATAATGACTGAGAAGATTGGAAAATGCTTCAAGAGAGGGATAGTGGATAGAGAACCAGACCTGGAGAAGAGAGGTCCTGGGTTCAGGTCTGCCCTCAAATACTTCCTAACTATGTGACCCTAGACAAGTCACTTAACCCAAATGGCCTAGCCCTTACTGCTTTTCTACCCTTGAGCTGAGATTTACTATTTATTCTAAGAGAGAAATTAAGGGTTTTTTTTGTTTGTTCGTTTTTATTTAAAAAAAAAAGAAAATGCTTCTGGAAAATGGTTGCATCTAAGTTGAGGATAGAATAAAGGTAAATACTGGGAAAAGCAGGAGTACATTCTGCTCATAAAGAACAACTGGTGAGATTGGTAGCTAAAGAAACTGTGAGGCCAGGACACAGTTCTTAGTCTAGTTTTATTGGAATGCAATATGTAAAGGGGAATAATTTGGAATAAAGCTGAGATCAATCAATAATCATTAAGTGCTTAATATACTTATTGATCTCAGAAGCAATAAAGATGGTGTAAATTGTCATATCTGCCTCATTTGAAAATATATCTATGCCATTAACTTTATTATTAGTTATATTATTTTATTATATATTAGTTAACCTGCCCAGTATGAAAATTCATATAACAAAAATAACACAGGCAACATATAATATAGGATTAATGTCATTTCCAAAAAAGACCTCTTAAGGAAAGAAATATTGAGAACTTATATTCAAATTAAGAATGTCTCATATGTGAGATGAAAAATTAATATCCAAATACTCCAAGTATATTTTAATAAAATTTAGTAACAATAACTAAAACAAAAAGCCTGAGTAAAAGTCAGCTTTCTGAGCTGTGCAAGCAGGTAAAAAGAGAGCGAGAGGTAGGGTTACCCCCAACTATATACAAACACGAAAGGACACTAAGTGGACAAAAGGAAAAGGATGCTGGGTAATACTAAAGGAATTCTGGGGAACATAGTCCTTGGGTAGAACATTCTAACTACACACATATGAGTAAATAAGTGGAAGGAAAGTTTGAGATTGTAACTATGGAGTCCAAATCCAACCCCAAATAAGATTAGGAGCAACTGGATTTTGTTTTCTAATTCTGAACTCATAAATTGATCTAAAGTTGGACTTTCTCTTGTGAAGGTACAGAGGTGCATAAAGGTTATTTTTATGTTGACGTGGAAGTATAAGAGCTCTATTTTTCAAAAATAAATTTTATTAATATCTTTTATTTTTAGATTGTTTAAATTTTACCCTTATATTCCTTCTCTCCCATAGATAACATTGCTTATGACAAAGAATTATATATTTTAATGTGGAATAGTGAAAAGAGTGGAATACATGCAGAATGTAGATTCAAGTCTAAACTCTGATGTCCTCTATAGGTTTTTGATTCCTCATCTTCAAAATAATGGGATAAGGGGATCGGGTAATCTGGTAGATATATGTTGAGTGCCAAGTCACTGTCAGCATTCTTCAGAAGAACACTGAAAGACCAGTGAAAGAGAAGCAGCATGGCATAGTGGATAGAGAATTGGTCTCAAGTCAGGGAGACCTAGCTGTTCAAAGTTCAGCTTCCTGACATATATTAGCTGTGCGATCCCAAGCAAGTCATTTAACCTCTCACTGTCCTCCAGACATTTCTCTGATACTTTCATTTGTAGAACAGTTTCCATCGACAGCGGTAGAGTAATTTGGCTCATGGGAAGTTCCAATTACTACTGAAATAACACATCTGGTCCAAAATGAAGAAAATAAAACAAGACACTAAATAGAGAGGGGGAAAAAAGATTATGGGGAATAATATAAAAAGTATAGGATTGGAAAAAGAAAAATATTTTCATAACTTTCAAGTAAATGGATTAGAATGGGTAGAGGACAGAAAATGACATAAATCCTGGAAAAAACTTAGGAAGTATTATTAAAAGGATAGATAGTGAATATCCAGAAAAATGAACAGGAATCATTAAGAACCACTATGGCTTCATCAAAAGCCAGTCACGTCAAACTAATCTAAGTTCCTTTGCTATCAGGATTGCTGGTCTGGAAGTGTTCTAGATATAATTTACCTAAATTTTAACAAAGTATCTAATAAAGCTTTTCTTTTCTTCTTAGGTACACAATAGAGATATGTGAGCTAGATACCAGTAGATTTAGTTAGACTTAGAACTTTCTTGGAGACTGAGACAAAAGTATAGTCAGTCATTAAAAAGTTTGATATCTGTTTAGAAGGAAGACACTAGTGATCCTGTCCATGGATTTGTGACTGATCCTGTGCTGTTTAACCCCATTATCAATGGCTTGGATAAAGGCTTGTCAAATTTGTGGATGACACAAATCTTGGAGGGACATGTAGGCGATGGGACAACTGAGTGAGTAATCATGCCCTGGTCTGATCACAACTGGGGCAGCATGGTTAGCTCAGGAGACTATATTTTAGAAAAGGTGTTGGTAAGCTGGAGAATGTACAGAGAAGGGCAAGCAGTATAGCTGTGTCCATGCCATTTGAAGAATGGCCAGAGAAAATTGGTTATATTTAATATAGAGAAGTGACATCTTACAGGGAAAAATGCTAGTGGTCTTTAAGGTTCTGAAAGACTGTCATAGAGAGGGATGATTAGACTCATTCTAGTTGGACCTGGTTGGCAAAACTAGGAGACAGTGATAGAAAAGAGGCAAAAGTGGTTTTAATCTAAGAAAAAAATAATTATTGACAATCAGAATTATATAAAAGTAACATGAGCTGCTGTAGGAGAAAGTAGGCTGCCCTTCATTAGACATCTTCAAATAGAGCCTGAATGACCACTTCTCAGGAATACTACAGAGGGGATTTTTATTCAGGTATGAGTTTGACTAGTTGGTCTCTGGGATTCTATGGCTATATTATCACTAAAGACACTTCCAGCTCCAAATGAGATGCTCCAACACCAACCTCTCCCACTAGCCAAAGTTTCCTTATTGGTAAAAGGAGAATAATCATTCTGTCACACAAGGCTGTTGTGGGGAGGAGTGACCTATACACTTAAAAACAGTACAAATAATGAGTTGTCATCTTATTAGCAGAGTGGAGGGGAGAGTTTTCTTTTGCAGACGAAGAATACGTATAAAAAGTGAACAAGTTATTACATAGCTCCATGGTCAGAGGGTCACTTCACCCACAGCAAAAGGAGTCATCTTTTTTTGGCTTTTCTTAGCTTTGAGTTTTGGAGCCTGAATGACATTTTCCTAGATAAAGTGTTAAAAATGGCGATTTAGGAGTAGTTGAAATAGTACCACTGGTACAAAAGGTCAATTGCATTCCAGGGCTAAATAGGCTTTTTGTGGACCTCTGGAAACTTCAGAACCATTTATAACACTGTTTCTCCGGGAAAATGCATTCGGCGTTTCCAAACAAACTTTAGGAACACAGCTCATTTGCAATTAGAGGACTGCCTGTACTTTTCTGTTTTCTAACTCAGTCAATGCTTGGGAAATGTTTAGGGTTGTTCTTTTTATTCATCTTTTCTTAGGAAAAAGAAAAAAAAAGCTGAATATAAATTGGGCCTTATAAGCCTCCACACCCAGTCTTATCCTTTTAATTTGTTTAACTGCAGATAAAACAGAAGCTTGTATTTCTTTTGGTGACAGCATTTCACAGATGCTGAAGACATTCAGCCTGTAAGGAAAAGTTCACTTTATTGAAGGGAACCATTCGCATCACTGGCAAAACATCAAGACTGTTTCCTCTAGATTGGAAGATAAGAATCATTCTGTACCATTTCTTTTTATTTTCATTTCCATTTCTCTAGGTCTCTAGATATTTTAGTGAGCAAGAGAAAAAAATAAAACAAAACAAAACAAAAAAACAGTGTCCCTATTTTCTGTGCCAGCGGAACATTCAATGAAATGGGAGATAACATCCTTTCTTGCATTTTTTCCCTGAATAGTAGAGTCATTCAGATATTAAAAAAAAATATGGGACAAATCTCCACCCATGTGTTTTTCACTTAAAATAATCATTCCCGTGGATACAATGCTTTACTGCTGTAGTAGTTTATTCAATGAAGCCTACGTGTACCCTTAAAAACAGTTTTTTTTTTAAAAAATCCATTCCATATTTTCCCAACACACAGAATGTGACCCAGTTTCAATTGGATTTTCGCCCTTCCTTTTCAAACCAAAGATTCTTTGTTGTCATCTAATCTTGCCATCTTTGCTAAAGGATCACCCATTATGAGGCATCTGAAAGCCAAAGAATCATGGTGTATATATAAATTTTAGGGTGTATGTATGCCTGGGAGAAAAAAAATGAAAAAGCAGGCTTATATTTGAGTCTAGCAATGGTCCTACTTATACTTGGCAGTCCAGGAGACCCATAAATTGGTAATAATAGTCTCATACAAGTAATGGAAGAGAATTCGTAAAGAGGGGGACATTTCCTCAGGTGAACTCCTTAATCTTTGTCTACCTGTCTTTAAAATAAATGAGTTGGACTACCTGTTCTGTAGCTTCTATTCTGCATCGAATCCCTTTAATCAAGGATATTGAGACTACAGCAGATATACATACAATAAGAGAGAAATAAGTCCACTGCTTTTTAAAAAAAATCAATCTAAAATTTATAGGGACACCAGAGATCATAATGTCTTCCCCTGTCATTTTATATGAGGATGAGGAAATAAGGAAGTCCTCATTTTAGAAAAGAATGAAGAAAAAACAGATGAAGAGACCAAGGGCAAATGATCTGGCAAGTTTACATACTAACAAAATTGGAATTAGAACCCAGGTCTCCAAGTTCAATATTCTTTCTATGACAAGATAGGTGGCATGAAGTATAGCGTTTTACTGGTAAACAGGATGAGCAGAATTTGAATCTTATTTCAAAAACTAGCTTCATCTCTCTTAGTTTTAGCCTCCTGTAAAATGGGGATAATAGAACCTACCTCCCAAGAATGTTGTCAAGATAAATAAGACAACACATATGAAGCATTTTATAAGCCTTTAACAGCACCATATAAATGTTAACTATTCATAATCCTCATCATTATTATTGCTAAGGTCATTGCTGAATGTCAGCAATTTCACAGACTATCAGGAAAAGTTTCTGTGGGAATGGAAGTGGTACTCTCTGGAGGAGAAGTCTCATTGTTTTGGCAGAGAAGCTATCAAGCCTCTGAATGAGCAAGGCAGAGGCTTTCTGGTTAGCTGAGCCAACAGTGTAAGTCTTTTCATTTAAAAGCCCATGGATCAGGCATGATAACCTCTCTTTCATCTTTTATCCATGAGTTGTCAATGTCTCTCCCTGAAAGAGGGTTCAAAGGGAAACAGATATAGAAGTATAAAGTACAAAAAAGAAAAAAGTCTAAGGGACTTAAGAGGTTGTTGAGTGCAACAGCCATTTTTTATGCATGAGGAAACCAATACCCAGAGATGTTAAATTGTATATTAAAATGTTAAATTGACCTACCCAAGGCCACAGAGGCAAGATTCAAAACTAAGTTCATCCCTTACTCGATTCATCAATGTTTAGAGGATGTGAAAAGTGGTTTTTAGAGGAAGAAATCCAACTATTAATAGCTATATGAAACAAATGTTCCAAATCACACATTAATTTAAGAAATAGAAATTAAAACAACTCTGCAGTACCAACTCACTCTCGTCAAATATGGCTCAGATGACAAAAGAGAAAAATGAAAAATGCTTGTAGGGCTGTGGGAAAATAGGTACATTGATGCAGTGTTGGTAGATCTGTGAAGTCTAAAAATTCTGGAAAGGAATTTTGGAACTATGCCCAAAAAAGCTCTTAAAACTAGATCTACACCCCCAAAGAGATAAAAGAGAAAGGAAAAAGATCCATATGTACAAAAATATTTATAGCAACATTTTTTGGGGGTAGGGGCAAGAATTGGTAACTGAGAGGATGACCATCAATTAAGGAATGGGTAAGCAAATTATGGTACATGAATGTAATGAAGTACTATGTTGCTGTAAGAAATGATGAAGGGAGTAATTTCAGGAAAAAAAACACAACCTGGGAAAATCTGTATGAACCAGTACAAAGTGAGCAGAATCAAAACAAAGTATATGATAAATCAATATTATAAAGATTATCAACTCTGAAAGACATAATAATTCTGATCAATACAATGATCAATCATTCTAGAAAAGGACTTCATGGTTAAACAAAAGAGGAAGAGGGGAAGGAATAGAAACATTCTTCCTCCCTTCTTTCCCCTTTTCTATCTCTCTCCTCCCTCTTGTTTTTCTTGTGTTCCCAGTAGGTAGAGGAAAGGGAGAGAATTCAAAAGTGAAAATAAAGACAAATTTTAAAAATGAATCAAGCTATCTTAATGTCAAATTCAGCCCCATGCTACCATCCCACATGACCACCAGGTGGACTAAAGAGTCTTCTGAGGTATCCAGAGTCCACCTGGAAAGAGGGTCTAGGCTAACCCCTGACAGCCCCATCTCTCTTTAACAAGAGAATTTACCTTTCTGAGATGATCAGTGAGTTCAGGACAAAAAGGGCCTTCATATGTAGAGAATCTCTAATTTCTTTAAAAAGAAATGACCCTGATTTTCTATCAGCATATCAATTTTCTCTCAGATTTGCTACTGTCAATTTTAATTTTATAGCTACATGTCACTATCGCACCCTAGTTATGAAGTTTCTTACACCTGCACACTTGATACACAAACCACTGGAAGGGAGTCAGAAATAAGTTCCCAAGTGACTTCATTCAGGCTTTGTATTCCCAGTATGAAAAATCTCCTTTCTTCATTACTCTTAGCAATTGTTTGGCACAGTTACACCTCTTCTATCCCCGACCTGTTCATCTTCTTGTACTGCATGGTCAGTTTCTTATAGAATGGAGTCATTTACCTATACTTTTGAGCTTCTCTCTTTCCTTAACTGATTTTTTTTCCCTCCCAAAGTTGATAGCAGAATCTACAAAAATTCCATAAGATCTAATCTTCCCTAACTTTGTACTTCCTTGTTCTAATGGGGACACATGGCATCAGAAATGGTTCACATGTCCTTGTTTTCATTTGAGGAAATCAAGCATGGTTTCATTACAATAAAAAGAGAACATTTCCTGACTAGGAGCATAGCTGTTATTGATCTCTATGCCACTGGTTAAGGAAGAGCTCCTTTTGTTGTGCTGGGAATTTTAGAAGCAGAGATCATTTCAGCCTTATTTCCCATTATTTTTCTTCATGAACTTTCTTTTTTTTAACTCTTATTATCTATCTCAGGTGGTACATTATGATACATGAATGTGGTGGAGTACTATTGTGCTATAAGAAATGATGAAGGAAGTTATTTCCCAAAAATCTTGGAAGATCTGCATGAACTGGTGCAAAGTGAAGTGAGAAGAATTGGATAACAGCAATATTATAAAGATAATCAACTTTGAAAGACATATCAATTCTGATCAATTATGAATTTACAATTATGAGAATTAGGTAGGGGGGAGGAAGAGAATTCAAAACTGGAAATAAAGTTGAATTAAAAAAATAATCCTCCCATATCTATCAAAAATGATCAATACCAACTATTGGTTCCAAGGCAGAAAAGTGGTAAGGGCTAAACAATAGGTGTTAAGTGACTTGCCCATGATCACACAGCTAAGAAGCATCTGAGACCATATTTGAACCCACGACTTCCTGTCTCTAGGCCTGGCTCTCAATCCACTGAACCACCTAGCTGTCTCCTTCCATAAACTTTCTAAGTTTCTCCCAAAGAGGATGAGAACCCTCACCCCCCAACACTGCCCAAACACAAAGCTTCAGCAGTTTTGCCAATTGCAAATTTCTATTTTCTACCTCTTCTTTTTGCAGATGGAATTATTGCTCCTCCTTTAAAATTCCAGTAAAAAGCTGACATCTCCCTTATATAATGTGAGGATAATGACTCTATTCTATAGCTATCATGACACATTTTGTTTTGTATTTCACTAATACTCTTAATGTATAATCATATATATAGTGGTTGTGATTTATGATAAAAAAAATTATAATGATGAGGCAGTTGGGTGCTTAGTGTTTAGAGCACTGGACTTTGAATTAGAAGGACCTGGGTCTAAAATATCCTGATTTATATGCCTACTGATTATGTAGTACTGGGCAAGTCACTGAAGGTCTATCACAATCTCTGTTTCCTCCTCTGTAAAACAGCCTCAACTTTATAGGGTTGTTATGATGTTATCCAGGGATGTAAGATGGGTAAAACAATTTGTAAATCTCACATCTATAATCAAAATGAAAATGAAGCATAATTTTTTCTCTTTACTTGATGATAAGCTCTCTAAAGGCAAGATTGAACCAAAGCTGAACTCTGCCTTGCTTCTGATACCTAACCATGTTTTGCAGATCGACCAACCCACAAGTACTTATATGTCTAGTACTGTTACTCCTGGGAATACAGAAGTAAACGTGAAATAGTCTGTACTCTCAAGAAAGTTACATTCTGTTATGGGAAATAACACCTACATGCAAGTTAATGCATGTTTACTGAATCCACCTGAGTAAACTGAGCTGGAAACAGTCTAGTGGGACCAGAGCCTGCCAACCGAGCTTGGCCGCAAAGAGTTCTTTCCCAACTTCAACATTTTTCGTTGAGCACTCCTCTGGAACAAGGAGTGCCAACCGTGTCAATTTTGTGGCTATATAAAGACGAGGACAAAGTGACTTTATCCAGCTGAAAATGGGGCTTAAGTAACAGGCAAAGTTTACAAAACCAGCCAGAGGCTTTGAGCAGAGGGAAGCATTAGTTATTTAACACAAGTTCATAGGTTAGAGCTGAAAGAAACCTGAGGGAACATAAAGTCCAACCCCATTATTTTAAAGATACTGAAATGAATGCCCAGAATGACTTGGCCAACATTTCACATATAGGAATTTATGAGGATTAAAAGACCAGTCTCTGCCTCTAAATTCAATGTTCCCTCCTAGGGGGTGGGAGATGGGTCTCATTTCCCTCATCTATAAAATGAAGGAGCGGGAATAAATTATTTCCAAGGTCTATTACAGCTCAAGTAATATGCTCCGTGTCTGACTAAAGATAAATCAGTGAAACAGAAATAAAGCCCAGTATGCTGGAAATGATCAGGAGATATTGGCTCTTGAAAAAATTGTGATTCTAATTTCTCATTTCATTCCTCTTCATTCATCTCTTGAAATCACACCTCCAGTTCAAAGTTGAAATTTTAAAAGCTGTTCTTTGTCCTTCTAAGTCATCATGATTTCACTTCAAATCCATACTGAATGCCCACAATGCCTTTCTCTTTTCTGTGTGTGCTGCCTATTTTTGACTTTATTTACGGCTTAGTTCACAGTTTGTTTCAAGGAGAAGGATCATTACAAGAAATCTTTGATCAATTCCAATTTTAAACACATTAGAAAAAAAGTTGATGTAGTGACAGTGGGAGAGGGATTAGGTGTGCTAAATAAACCATGTCCTGTCATTTAGGTAAGAACAGCCCTCCCTGGCATTAAAAAAAAAAAAAAGTTGTAGGTACTGATCAGACACTAGGGAAAAATATGACTGCCCTTTAAAAACATGCCTAACACATGAGCACTAAGCCAATGGAGAAAGGTCCATAAGCTTCCAAAAAGGTGCTTGGGAGCCAGAGCAGGGATTGTTTTCTTAGAAAGTTTCAGTCTCAAGTGATCCTACAGACTGGGGGATAGACATGAGCCAGAAATAACAATGGGGCTAAATAAAAATGGGTCCCTCCTGATTGCCTACTAACCTTCCAAATTTATCCACATTTAGCCTGATTAAGTTTAATTAAATTTCCACTGGGCTAAATGATCCTTGATATGATGCTTACCAGATGGGACTGTCTGGCATGTTCCCTGGGACGTCCGCCCCTCCTTCTCCACACTGTGTACCCTGCTGTTGCCCCGGATAGAACAGAACAAAATGATACGCTTTCACTTTAACTGAAGGCGGTTTCAGAGTTTGCTGGCCACCAGAAAGTACATAACTAACATTCTATACCAAGGAGTTGATAGTATTGTATTTGGCTCCGATATCCAACGCTGTAAAAAGTCTGTTTGGATGTCAGTCCATGAAGATTAGCTGCTCTCTCTGAACACATCAGGGACAGCTTAAGTTCAGGGATTTACACCTGTATCATCCTAGTTCTTAGAAGTCAGCCACCTGCATTTGCTTATATTTAGAGAGATGATTCTGTCACCCCTGAATTATTGGGGTTTGTAAGTCTTTCAGACAAAAAAATGGGCAAACAAAATGGGAATATTCTTTCAGAGACCCTTGGACTATTGTAGTTCTTTCACTTTAAGGATGTTCATTCTTGTCTAGTGTTGATCCCTCCAGTCAATCAACTAATTAATCATTAAATAAGCATTTAGGAAATATTTATCCTATGTTCCAGATTCTGTTTTGGGTACTTGATTGTCCCTGCCCTCAAGGAGCTGACTCTACTAGGGAGAAACAATGTTCACATGTGTTAATGAAGATTTCTCTGTTTTAGATTGAGGGAAACTATAACTTAAGCAAGGAAACCGCCTCTATCAATGCAAATTAATAGTCAAGAGTTGTCTTGGGGTGGATAGAGCCACGCCTAAGGCTGGGATGTCCTGGCTTCATACACTTCCTAGCTATATAAGCTTGAGTAAGTCACTTAAACCTAATTACCTAGCCCGTATAGATCTTCTGCCTTGGAACTAATATTTAGTATCAGCTCTAATCCAGAAGGTAATAAAATGATTAAAATAAAAAAAATTCCTTTTATATTATTAACTTTATTAAAGTAAGAAAAACTGGAGTTTCCCCGCTGCTGAAATTAACTAACTCTCTCAACCTTGAATCTCAGTTTCCAAATCCCCTCCTAAGTACAGGATTGGTCCTTATCCAGACCAATCCTGCGCCTGGAAGTAGAGGGGGCATGGTCTCTACCTTTCGGGACCAATCCCATGCCAGGAAATGGGGGTATGGCCCCTCCCCAGCAAAGGATTGGTCCATTTAAGACCAATCCCACAGCAGGAAGTAGGGGGGAGGGACCTCTGGGGCATGCTGGGGGATGTAGTTCCCCAGCCACAACGTTTCAAAACCCACATTAAGGGTATTAAAAAAAAATAAAGATTTGCCAAGTATTTCAAAACACTAAATGACAGTCACAGGGCCAGTACGTTTCATAAGCAGAACTTGAACTCAGCTCTTCCTTATTTTAAGGCAGTATCTTTATCTACTATCCTGCACTATAGTATACATACAAAGTAAATACAAAATGCTTTGAGGGTGCAGCATTAAAAACTGCTAGAATCAGGAAGGGCCTCTTGAATGAAGATACACTAGAAATGAGCCTTGAAGGAAGTTGCTGCAGTTATCAGACAGGGGGTTTAGAAGGGAGAGTATTTCAGGCATCGAGACTCTTTCATTTGAAAAGCATTTAGCACAGTGCCTGGCACTTTGCAAGCACTTAATAAAAACTTATTCCACACATCTCAGTTACCCCAAAGACATGGAAGCAAAATCCCAAAAGCTGTATATGAGGAATAGCAAATAGGCACGCTTGATTCGGAACATATGATATTTGACAGGGAGTGATAGGTAACCTCCCCGGGAAAACAGGCTACCACCTGAGAAGATTTGGGGTTTCAAAGGAGTTTGTATTTTATCACAGAGTCAACAGGCAGACACTCAACCTTCTTGAGCTGGGGAGTAACAAAAGCAGAGCTATTTTAGGAATATCAATTCGACAGTTTTGTGGAGAAGGGATTGGAAAAAGGAAAGACTAGATGTGGAAAGCCCAAATAGAAAGCTATTACAATATGCTATGAAAGAGGGGATGTCTGCATAGTCTGAAGTAGAAGAAAAGAGGACAGATGGAAATAACAATGAGGTTTAATCTATAACACTTGGTGATTGACCGAGTCATAAGGATAAGTCAGAATGAAGGATTGAGGAGGACTCCTAATTTGTGAGCCGTGGTAAATGGAAGAATTGTCGTATCTTCAACAGAAATAGGGATACTAGGGGAAAGGATGGATTTATGAGGAAATACAGTTGCCTAACTTAGAGAGTTAAGGATTGATATGAATATCTGAAAGTTATCTACACAGACAACAGCAGGTGAGTCTTTGGGAGCTAATATTGATGTGATTGGTAGATGTATAAAACAGAGCTGACATATAGGAGTCACAACTCACAAATGGGACAGAAGAAGATTTTTTTTGAGACAGAGGAGATTTTGGTAAGTTTGAAAGCAGCAAGAAAAGAGTTGGTAGAGTAAGAAAAATTGAAAATTAGAGGGAAAGAGAATAAGGAAAAAAATCTGACAAAAGATATAAAAAGGATGAGATTGGATGGAGGCCACAAGGAGTGGGGTTGGGATTGGCAAAAAGAAAGGATACCTCTTACTCTGAGCCTAGAGTCCAAGAGGAAAAAATGAGGCAGTTGGAAGTGTGAAATTAGGAAGGTAAAGGAACCAATGATTGATGTTCTCGATTTTTCTTAGTTGTATTAGACAAGGTTCTCTGTTAATTTGGAATAGGAAGACAATGGCACAGATGGTATGAGAAAGAAAGAGAAGGTTCGTAATTGTGGGGCATTCAACAGAAAGTTGAACAGAGGAATAAAAGAATGAGTACATAGCAATGAAAAACCATTTGGATCAGAGTAACAAATTGGTAATGGGATCTAGTCAGCACTATTGTCTGACTTCTGTGGGTTTTAAAATTGTGGCAGAGGTGGGACTGTATCCCCCAGCATGCCCCAGGGGTCCCTCCCCCTACTTCCTGGTGTGGGATTGGTCTTGAATGGACCAATCCCGTGCTAGGGAGGGACCACGCCCCCTACTTCCAGGCATGGAATTGGTCTATATAAGGACCAATCCCACGCCAAGGAGGGGCCTTGGAATCTGACTAGATTCTGGGTTGAGCTGGGTAGTCAGTTGCAGGCTGGTGGAACTCCGGTGTTTTTTCTTTGAATAAAAGTTTTTGTTAGATAAAGAGATAAGAGTTTTCTTTACACTTCCTTCATCTTTCCTCAGCAACATATGACCAGGAAGGAGATAGTAATCCAAGGTTGGGTCTAGAAAGAGATCAGCAGGAGTACGAAAATGGGGCAAGGGATTCGACAATGGAGAACAATGTAAGGTTGAATTTATTAAGTAAAGGGCAGGAATTGTGAAGCAAGTAAAGTGAGGCCAGATAAGGGCCTGGGAGACAAGGAGGAGTGGAATTAATAGAGGTTGAGATGAGAACAGAATTGTTCTAACCGCTTTTCCTTTAAAAACATATATCATTTTTATATCTTTGGTAATCTGATAAAGTCCAAGGAAGGGCTCCTCTGCATGATGTTTTTAACTATATGAAAATACCAGTAGATTATAAAAGTAACCAATCATATTGGTATACAATGAACATTTTTAAAAAGAGAATACAAGTTTATAGAATTTAGGTGAAGAATAACTACTTTAAAGGAATCTTGCTGATAAAAGTATATTTAGAATTGCATCAGAATATGCTGGCATGGAGGTTTTAAATTCAAACTGTATGTTTGTTTGTATTCTATTTCATCATTCACTTCGCATACTTGTCGTTTATTTCTCTTTATAAAGATTGTCCACAGCAAAAAGCCAGAAAACTTAAATACACAAGTAGCTTTCTCTATGTACCTCCTTCGCCTCCTAAAATTTCCAAAGAAAGGAAAGAACAGACACTTGCAAATATCTTGAAGAGTTAAGAATGCAAATGATACAGAAAATTGATAAGAGAGACATGGAAAAAGTTTGTAATTGAGAAAACATAATTGTATCTCTCTTCTTCTTTGGGTTCCTCACTATATTTATTAGGATAAAGATCATTACCATCGATTAAGTAGTAGAAAAGAAAGATACAGTTACCAACCTGCCCCCTGTTTTAGCAGCTCAGCGGCAGAATTTGCAGCCGTTTGTGGAGAATTTTCTGCCATTTCTTCTAATGGATCTGTAAGAAAAAAGAAAATATGAATACTCACAGAGGGGAGCTGAGATTCATGGTGATATAGTTTTTAAAACATTATAGGGAGAAACTTTGGGCAGTGTTACAACTTTCCCACCATATACTAGGTTTCATGGTTCAGATTTTCCTACCTTTAGACTCAAATAGAAACATGGATCACTAAACTATAAATGATGATCCCTGTGGCCTGCATATTGACTTAGGAAACCATATGTTAACATTACCTATATTCTAATGTAGTTTTATTATTTTTAAAAATATTTTCCAATTACACTTTAATCTGTTGAGTGGTACTGGGAATATTGGGGGTGACAATGTGGCCCAGAAAGTCTATGCTGAACATTACTGATCATTCCTGTTTTGTCAATGTCCCAATGTGACATACTGTACAGAGTATAATACTAAGATTCATTTATGTACAATATTATATCTCATTATTTGGACATTATCTTTGCAATTTTAAATTAGGTTAGATTAAAAAAACACCTTTAACCTTCCATTTTAGAATCAATACCATGTACTGGCTATAAGACAGAAGAGTGGTAAAGGCTAGACAATGGGAGTTAAGTGACTTGTCCAGGGTCACACAGCTAGAAAGTGTATAAAGCCACATTTGAACCCAGACTTCCTATCTACTGAGCCACCAGCTGTCACCCCCTAGGTTAGATTTTTTTAGCAGCTTCCTCACCCTAATGGCCATCTAATTCCTAATCTATAAAATGAGAAGACTGGACTAAATGGCCTTAGAGATCCTTTCTGGTTTTACATCTATGATTCTACACTATAGAAATGACAACAAAGCTTGTTTTAATCAATTGCCCAGATTTTGTTTTCATATAAACTGTCCAAATACATATTCCTGTCTGTATTTGAACAACTGATTTTCTGAATCTAAATGAGAATATAAGATTCATCTCTGTTAGATTTTACATTCTTACTTTTGGCTCAGTGTTTTACTATGTCTTGGAGGGAAACCACAGCTTTTACTTTGCTCAAATGTGTTTGCTGCTGAAGAAGTTATATTTTGAAAATTAAAAACAAGCTAAAGAGAAGACCAGCATACTGAGAACATTACATTTCTAAACAAACATACCTCTGTCTGGAATGAGGAGTTTGCACGGCAATGCCAGAGGAGTAATGGAATGCTGATATACCAAAGCTGTCAAACTCCCTGAAAAAGATAAATTTAAACATGCATGGAAAACAACAGGGTAGGAGGAGAGAGAAGGGGGAGAGGGAGAAGGAGAGGAGGGAAGGGTAGAGAGGGAGAGAGGAGGAGAGGAAGAGAGGAAGAGGGGATGAAAGAGTTAGTTTAAATTTGTTTCAGATATGCAAATAACCAGAAAGTCACCAGCCCTCTCAAAAGAAAGCATTTTAAAATAGCTACATTACTAGTTAATTCTCAATGTTACTATTTGTGAAATAAAAATTAAGTTGGTAATAATTTTTTTTCTGTCTAAGTCAGTGTTTCTGAACCTAGAGTATAATGGGGACCAGTAAGATATCTAAATTTTCTGCTGTGGACTGTCTCACCTTCTAGAATTGGTTCGGTTCTGTGGCTTAATGGGTAGGGACTCGCAGTTGGGGATAGGAAGAATAGGAGGGATGGAGAAGAATATATATACTCTTCTACATCCTTTTTAAAAGCATATATATGCATATATATGTTTTTTTAAAAAGAAATGCTCTGTGATAGAAAAATAATTATAGATCAGTAAAAATGTGCCATAAACAGGCAGTCAGAAAACAGTAATCTAAATTGTTAAAAGAGTTGCTATACATCCAGAATCCAATAAAGATATAATATTTTAGATAAGTTTCTCTTATAAAGAAAGATTAACTTGGTTAGGTTACATTTGAGATCTTTGAGGCAACTAGAAAACTGACTGGTCCATTTTGAGGCTACAGTCTAAAAGTTCTTCAGCAGACAGATGCTTTAACCAGGAGAAAATACAAAGTTTTTCACAGTGCATTTCCCCCTCTTCTTTTAGCTCTTATTTTCTATCTTAGTACCAATTCTAAGACAAAAGCACAATAGGGGTTAAGTATCTTGCCTAGGATCATATTTATAGGAAAGTATCTGGATCCAGATTTGAACCCATGTCTTCCCAATTCTAGGCCTGACTTTCTACACACTGCACCACCTTGTTGTCCCCATAATATGCTTTTTTTTTTTAACCCTTCCCTTCCATCTTGGAGTATTGGCTCCAAGGCAGAAGAGTGGTAAGGGTAGGCAATGGGGGTCAAGTGACTTGCCCAGGGTCACACAGCAGGGAAGTTTCTGAGGTCGGATTTGAATCTAGGACATCCTGTCTCTAGGCCTGGCTCTCAATCCACTGAGCTACCCAGCTGCTCCCCCCCCCCATAATATACTTTTAATATTAGCAATTAACAAATATTACTAAGTATTCTCTGGTAAAAATTGCTCTGCCTTTCTGTTTCTATCCAGTGCTTCATACTTTGGTAAGGAGAGGGAGAGGAAGAAAGAATTCATTAAGTCTCTAATAGGTATCAGGCACTGTGCTAGGCACATAAATATTTATCTCATGTTTTCAATCATTTGTTCACTTGTCTCCTTATATTGGACAGAACATTCATCCAACATGAATAGTTAAAAATTAAGACTAAAAGAAAATCAACTTATTAATAGTTAAAGTTACAAGTACAGTTAAAGATAGAGTAAATGACCAACATATAAACTCTATAATCGCAAATATTTGGTATATTCACAGAAAACAACCAAAAATAGGGGAATTCTGACATTGTTCACTCAGAAAGTTTTTTGTTTACTAAGTAATTTTTGAGGTTATTGAAATGAAGAAAAATGTTTTAAGAATAATGATTCACATCAGGGATATTCCAGAATCTGAGCAATAGGGAAGCAAAATACTGCCATAGTAGAACCTGTGAATTTCTGTTTGGAAATGATAGTGGCTCTCCCCATATTTTTAAACTTTGAGAAGTTTCCCAGAGAACTTACCAAAATATGGTTCATTTGGGCATCCTTTCAATCGCACTCCCTTAGAGGTACACTCAATCAAAAAGTGCCTGACAAGTTCATTGGCCAAATCTCCAGCTAAAATAAAGTTTAAAAAAACAACAACAACTATTAAATGAGACATTTAGGAAGGGATGAACATTGATATGAAAAGTTATCTTTTCGGACAAAGCCTTGGTAGCAAAGTTTTGTTGACTGCCATACTGGCAATATACAGATGTTGGATGAAAAAAAATATACTTGGATATTACAATCTTACAACTAAAATATTAGTGTGGGAGACACTGAATGTCTGCTAATAAAAACTAACCAGAATAGGGTTACCCTTGATTATGTTGCCAATTATCAAGAGAGGAGAAAACTTTTAATTAGGAGAATGGTATTTGTCACGCTTACTATTCTTTTTTATCAGAAGATGTAGAAGTTGGGGAGTGCGGTGGGGAGGAGTAGAAGTGATATAAGTTGGTGAAAGTTTGTAAGTAGGGAAAAAAAAGGATAACAAAATAAATTTGTGTTTATGTATTATGTATGTATACATACATATCTACACACAAACAGCCTCTAAAATTCCTAACACAGGAATTAAAATATTCTGATTCTTAATAAATGAACTCAAATAGGGGCATACCTTTGGAGCTGAAAAGGGTCTTGGGAAATACAGCCATTTTTTTAACTCTCCCATTTCATAGCAATTAACCTGAGCCCCACGGGTTGAAGTGACTTGGCTAAGGTCACAATTGCATCAAGAAGAAGAGCTCAGAAATGAAATTAAAGCAAATTAAATGCATATCTAATTAATGACTCTAAATCCATTGGTCTTTCTGCCCTAACACATGACAAGGCCATTCACATTTTTTACATCTATTTTTGCGAACTAAGAATAGAAATCAAAACACACAATACAACATAAATCTATCAATGAGTAGTAAATCATTCTGCTAAAAGAAATATACAAAATATAAGAACAGAAGGAAAAAGAATTAAGTGCTCTCTGTTTGAAAACATCCAACACAAACCGAATAAAAATATGGCAAATATGAAATGTGGTGGTAAAACCTGGGGAAATAAAGTGACTAATTTGGAGAGAAGCAATAAAAAAAATCTCCCCAAAATAGGAAAAAAAATGTCAGTTAAACCAAATTGTAGGGGACAAAATGAGCCAATGATGTAAAAACCAAAAAAGTTAGAATTCTGGTTGGGATGCCAGTGGTAAGAAGTAACAACTTCAAATCAAAGTGCCTGTGGATCATATATAGAGAAGGACTCAATTGGGTGTGGAGTGGTTATCTTCCTCCAGCCTGTCTCCATGGTATTTAACGTTGTTATGATGACTCAGTGTGGATATTAGCTAGTTTTAGTAAGCTTTCCAACCCTCTTCTTGGATCTTGAAATCCCACTGCCAGACCAAGAATATAGATGATGACTTGCTAGCCAAGACATCATTTCAGCCAAATGACTGAGTCAAAAGCAGCCACTATTTTGCATCCATTATGACTTTCTAAGCTTCCAGTTATAAACATCCTGTATCTTATTACCTTAAAGTTAACAGAGAGGCCAAAGGTTATAAGAGATAAAAAAAATATGAATAAGCATCCAGCGTCTGGGGAAAAGTCTTTTCTTTTTAAAGTAACTGAAGACAAAAATGGAACTATGGATATTTTTAATATATCACTACATGCATTTCTACATAGACTAATGAATTCCATATGTTCTTTATTTGTTCTTCAAAGCTTAGTATATGCATGCATAAATATATATGAATGTACACACATAAAATATGCATATGTGTGTATATATATTTACACATATTTACTCTGAACTTGGCCCTGAGAACCAACGAAAATGAATGTTTTTTCCATTCATTTTTTGTAAGTCATTAATTTTCATCTCAGAATCAATACTGTTTATTGGTTCCAAGGCAGAAGAGTAGTAAGGTCTGGGCAATGGGGGTTAAATAACTTGTCCAGGGTCACACACCTAGAGAATGTCTGAGGTCAAATTTGAATCCAGGACCTCCCATCTCTAGACATCTTTTCATTGAGCCCCCAACTGCCTCTGGTAACAGTTAAAAAAAATAATAATAATGGAAGCTGGAGGGCTTGTTTTTGCTTTTGTATGTGTATCCCTAATGGTTAACACAGTGTTGGGAACACAGCAAGCTTAATAAAACCTTTTCATTTATTCACTCATCCAGTCAAATTAAACAGTCCTTTTTGAAACCTTACTCCATTGTTAATCTGTTGTGAGTGCTGTGTAAAACTTGATTTTTAAATATTGAAGGTTTATAGATGCCTACTATTTGAGGAGTAAAAACAGATTTGAGAATTGTTTTGAAACATGCAGGAGAGCTTAGACCCCCATGAGCACCTCCTGAAATTATAAGCACCTCATCAGTAATTTTGTAGTCAGACACTCTAATTATATCTTAGATTAAGATAGATCTTTGGAGCAAATTTCATTCTCCCTGCTTGAATCAGTGAGGCAGGAGTAAGTAAACTGAGGCTACACAGAAAAAAAAATGTAACATTACAAAAACACATCATCAACACAGAGAAAGAATAAATCTCAATATTAAAGAACTCTCTCAATAAAACAAATACAGAAAGAAAGAAATCCTCTAGGAGTACTAAAAGTAATATACTTGCCAAATCATCTATTTGAAAGCAGAGAAACCAAGAGATGCATGAAAAGAGATTTAACTGTGAGCTTTGTCTGGTTCTGAGCTAGCCCCAGATTTTAGAGGATATAATTGCTTCTACAAAGGACAGGGCTTTAGACCCTACCACCCAAGTCACCCTAAATAACTTTTTTATTTTTTTAAATAAGTCCACAATACCTTTTTTATTAAGTTGCAGAACTGAAGGAGGAGGGGTAGCAACTTTCATCGCCAGACCATAGGCTCCCCGGAAAGAGTGGCTGTCCCGAACAATGAAGGAACCCGGTTCTTTGTCCTTCAGCATGGCAATAGCTGCAGGGACCAAAGGAAGGAAGGAAGAAACACATGTTGGCAATCATAGACAAAGAACTTTTTCTCTATGTCCTCTTTATACCATGCGTAAGTGACCCTCTCACTCACTCACTCCTTTCTAGAATAGTTTTAGTTCACCAAATAGCAGCTGCTCTGCAGTAATTATAACCTTTAAAAGAGGGCATCCCTCTTCTTTCTTGTGCCCTGTAAAGAAATAGTAGAATGGATTCCTATGTTGGCATGCCTGGCATCCAGGCACATAGATTCACACCATATGGTTTGTCTTGTAATGAAGAGATGTTTTTCAAAAAATATATATATATGAAATACTTTCAGGAACAGAGGTGAGGGGCATGATAAAAGGAGAAGTTATATTTCTCATCTGGGATGAGAAAGTATAAGAAATCTAGACATAAAAATATCCACAAAACATGGAACATATAGCACCCTGGCCCTATTTCTTAGATAAGTTTATAAGGCATTTAACTAATATCAGCTATTATTCAGAAATAAAAAGCCCCATCAAAAACACACTAGAACTTTCACTTAAATATTTAAAACTCACAAGAGCTGTCCATACTAGACAAAGGGGGTGGGGTGGGGGGAAGTTTCTCATCACAGAATATTGATTAGAGAGCCAATAGTAAAATTTACAGTCTGTTAGTACCTTGATTCAGGCAAGATTTCTAAAGAGATATTAAAAATAGCCTCCCTGATTTTTCACCCACAAACTCTTACTCCTTGTAAGTCAGAAAAAAAGAGATTTAGAATGGAAACATTTCTCCTTCTTATCTAATGATTTGTCTGAGTTGGATTATGAGATGAGATATCCAAAAAAGTAAGAAGTTGTAGTTATGCCTTAAGCACATCATCTAGTACAGTCCATGATTGCTGACCTTAATAACTAGGTAGTAAATATTAATGTTAAAATAATAAATCTTTTATTGATATAAATAAAATACATACATAACTAACACATATTTCATTGATATTACTGTTTGTTATTTATATGATAAACATCTTTTAAAATTATTATTAATTAAAATTATATTTTTATTTAACTTGAAGTTTCATGGAAATGAAAAGGAGAGGGAGAGAGAGAGAGTGGTGTTTGGGGTGGGACAGGAAGGAAATTAAAAACCATGGTCTGCTCTGAATGATAAAACAAAACAAAACAGGAGCACCCAGACGACTCATTTCTTATCCCTCTTGGGCTGAATACTAGCAGAAATAGGGGAGTTAACTCTAAGACTGCCTAGTTAAGCTTACACTGAGGAGTGGGAACAAATTAGGTTGGCCTCAAGCACTGACTGATTCAGGGAGCATATTTCAATGGAAATTTATTTTTATTCTTCTTTAAAAATACCAAAAAAAAAAGAAGAAGAAGAAGAAGAAGAGGAGTACATAGTCTCACAAGCAGTCCTAACACCAAGCATATACCTTAAAAACTAGAATGCTGTTTGAGCCAATTAACCAAAGTGGTGGTGGCAATTGCCAGGTGGCAAGAGTGTGTGTGAGCCCTTGGCTTAGGACTTGAGCTGAACCCTCAGCTCTGCTAACCATGAAAAACATTAATTGATGATCAACATTTAGAAGGCTCAGCAGGGGTTGTGATTGAGTCTAAGCTACAGTCACATTTGCACAGATTCTGAGTCTTTGCAGTAAAGATCTAATTAATACTAAAAAAAATAAATGACTTATATACACCCTTAAGCTAATCTAGAAAACAATCCTGTGAATGACATACTATTAGAAGTCTTTTCTTCATTTTACAAATGAGGAAACTAGGGATCCCAGAGGTCAAGAGACTTGCCAAGGGTCAATATAAATATTTAAGTGTTGGAGCTGGGAGATGATTCAATAGGAAGGACACTGGCCTGAATTCAAAATCTGCCTCTGATGCTTAATAACTTTGTGACTCTGGGCAAAGTCATTAACTTCCCTGGATCCCAGTATCCTCATCTGTGGAATGAGGTGGTCCTGGGGCCCCTTCCAGCTTTTAGTCTCTGATCTCATGATTCTATGACCCCAAGTGTTTTGAAGTCAAGGGCAGAGCTCTTTACACTCCCCAGGGGTGCCCCTCCATGTGAATGCAAGGTATCAAGACAAAAAGTCCACAGCTTTATTAAGAATACATATACATGAATCTTTCAAACTTCAGCATAAGCATGTATAGCTTTGCTGTGGATAAGGCCACATATTTTAAATTAGTTCATTTGCCAGTAATAAAACAAATGCATATGATTCCCCACATCCCAACCAACCCTAACTATATATTTCAGCTAAACATTTGAGGCAGAAAAATGAAACTGAAAAGCAACTTAACATTCTTGCTGCATCTCTTCTTTCTCTTTAAAAAAGTTAAGGAAAATTGGTCAGAATAAAAATGAAGAGTTGGGTAGAGATAGACCTTAAAAATGACTGCAAGAGTGGATTTACTGATCACAATTATTAGTTATTTCAACAGCAGAAGTTAGAAGATCTCAGAATCTCCTGGAGATTCACAGACTGGATCATGGGATAAAAGTCTGCATAACATATGTGAATTACCCTTGCCTCCAGCTCATGCCACATTCTCTCTCTCATTAGCTAGTGTAAGCCTTCAAATAAAAGTTTAAAGATAATAACATTTTCCCCTAGGGTAGAACAATAAAATGTAGTCCACATTCTAATTAAACAAGCCTAATTAAATCCACATTAAAGGATAGCTTGACTTTCAGATGCTCATAGGCTAAGACTGTTTCCCTCCTTTCCCGGTATATATGAATCAAAGTTAGATTCTAAGGCATCAAAGATTTCAATGAAGATATACATAGTATTCTCATCTTTGATGCAGTACCTTGTTCTCTTGAAATATCTGCCTTGTACCAGAACTTAGATGTGTCTTGAACAAATTTCACAGTCACATCTTTATCGGTGGGATTTTCTGCAAAACAAAATTAGAAAGCAGTTATTGCAAAGGTCATTTCCTGTTGTAACTTCTCGCCTCGGTCAGTAAGGTTCTGATTAACTAGGAATTTAGAGTTCAACCACTTTGGTGGTGGGAGCAGTGAGGAGAAAGGGGGAGGAAAGGGAGCAAAGAATACCACAATTCAAATGAGAGTCTTGGGGGAATGTATGAAATATTTTAAGAACATAAAATAAACAAACCAGGATACTTTGATTAGGAGCTTGCAAGAAACATTAAAAAGCTTTTTTGAAGCTATAAAACTTGAAAATATGTAGTTAGAAACTTCTTTTAAATAGGGAACTCAGTAGGGCAATGATTTTGCCTGAAAGGCAAAGAGAATGACTAGCAAAATCTCTTACATATGCCTGCCATGAATCAGACCTGGAGACATACAGAAGAATGCAGAATAAGTTAATAGCAGGTATTTGGGATCAACCTTTTCTGATGGGTAAGCACCAGAACAAGAACTACCATTGTATCTACCTAACATTGCCCCAAAACTTCTAAATAATCTGCCCATTATCTCTTAAAGACTAAATTCACACAACAAAGCAGGAATGTATTTTTTAAATACACATTCAAGTTTTCTTTACAAAAAACTAGTCAAAACATCTCTGAAGACTAAGTCAAACTTGATGTACAGAGATTACTGATCACTTAATAGCATCACCTACCTGGCAAGGGTGAGGAGCCCAGAACTTTAGCAAAGTCTGGAAGGACATTTGGGAAAGGGATGCTGTTTGTACTCCCGCTATGGGGGCTGGAGAAGCCACTAGAAGATGGAGAGACAGAACCAAAGGAACGCTCTCCTTCAGATATCCTCTTCTTCTCAGGAAGGGGTGGTTGTGAATGCAGGGATAATCCTGCATGCTGTAGGACTGGACTGTGTTGACTGTTGTGTCCAGGGGCCACTGTGAGAAAATTATGGGACAAGAAGCCATTGTCCACAACTCCTGCCAATGGGGCAATTGGTGACTTAGAAGCTCCATTGGAATTATTCAGTAAGGTCCCAGGCTTCTCATCAGGCTGTAGGCTGTTCCCAATGCTAGGCACACCAAAGTTTAGGAAGGCTCGGCCACTTTGGTTGGCCAGAATTTCTTGAGACTGTTCTGCTGGTGAGTTTTCATGACTGTTTAGATTAGAAACTTGTAGCTCTGAAGGTGGGAAATGAGACAAAAGTGAAGATTCTGGTCCTGGACTGGAAAATTCTGAACCCACAAGGAAACCTGTGGGTCGGCTGCTCCCCATCATTGACAGTTGTGGTGAAAGAGAAGATTTGGGACTGCTTTCTAGCCATTGGTGCTCTGTTGTGGAAGGGCTATTTGAAAAGAAAAGAACCAGTAAAATAAGGAAAATATGGCAGCATCACATGCAACAGAAAAAGCAGCCGACATAATTCGAGTGTTGGAAGAAATCCCAGTGACCTAATTAGTCCAACTCATACGCAAAGGGAATAAACATTCTCAAACAACTAGCCTTATCTAAGGAAGGGGTTCCTACCACATTTTGAAGCAACCTATTCCACTTTTACACAAATATAATTGCTAAGGAGTTTTTCCTAATAATCATGCCTAAACTAAAATATTATTCACCTACACAAAATTCTTCAAAGACTACATCATTGTTAAGTGAATAAAGTTCCAATGCCTTAGTCTGACATTTAATTCCATCTATAATATGGCTACTGTTTTTCTTCTCATACTTATATCCCAGTGCATCTTTAATATACACAGCGCTCCAGATGAATTCATGATTTCTTAGACTTACCCATGCTTTCCTAGTTCCAGACTTGGCTCAGACCATTCATTCTATCTAGAATGACTTCCTGGGTCATTTCTGCCACTGAAATCTTACAAGTCCTTTAAGTGTTACCTCAATGTATACTTTTTCAAAGACATATTCCTTGATCCTGGTATCTAGAAGGTAATCTCTCTCTTTTTAAATTCCCAAAACCCTTTGTACTTTTCCTTCACTCTATAAAAATATGATATACCATACTAATTTCTGTAGAGTTCTTACTTTTGCTCTGAGATTGTAAACTCTTAGAGGAGAGAGGTGGCAGGTAGAACCTTTAAAAATTTTAATGCTAATTATGAATTTCTATGTATTTAGTGAATGAATACAATCACACATGATTTTTACTACTACTCTGTGAGGCAGGTTGGGCAGTAAACTAGCCCATTTTACATATTAAAAAAACTGAGGAACAGTTTTCTATTTTATCTATGTCTTGCCCAGTGTCATTCACTTAATGGTAGCCAGGTTAAAGCCTATTTTCTGATCTCTAGCCTAGCAATATTTTTATTCCACTAATATTTTCCTAGGCAAGAGAAGTGATCCCACTACTAGAAAATAGCTAATTGTACTAATTTTGCCATGTTCTATAAGAGAGAGTCCTTCTTTTACAACAATGTAGTCTGTAGCCATGGAAGACAATAGAGACAAATGGCCAATGTGGCAATTTATCCATGGCTCCTATAGTATATTACTTTTACTAAGAGCTACTGAACTATGGTCTAAGTGTTATCAAGGCACTAATTTTCCAAAATTCACTCTTAATATTTCAGTGACAGAAACCAAGTATTATAATTTGAGTTATATATACATAATATATAATAAATTGATTGATTAAATCTTCTGAGGAGATAAAAGTTCCTCATCTAAAATACTTTATTTACCTTGTGAAAAAATTCAAAGAAAGTAGAACCAGTTGTAATTCAATTTGAAAATCAATTTCTCTATTTCCTAACTGACTCAAAGCCCACTTCTTTAAGGGGAATAGGTGATTTTGCCAATAAGTTCTTCCTACCTCTCGCCTCTCTGGAGAGGGCTTTTGCTTGAAGTTGTACAGGCAGATGGAAAAGTCCGTTGACAAGAAGGGGTTGTTGGCCTCTCAGACCGAAACAGACCAGGGTTTGTTCCAATTGGGCTGTCCGACATCACCACTGAGTGATTAAGGCCTTCAGTGTAACTCCGAGGTTCTACAAGGAAGAAACCCCCCCCAAAACAAATAGACCTTAGTCAAAATTGTTTAGGAAAATCACTAATAAATGGTCTGTATTTTCAGAAATTATAACTCCTTTTAAATGAAATGTCTGGAATTCTAGCACCTTTATGAAGACCACAGATGTCTTAGCCAATTAAAACATGGTACATGGAAAGAAGTGCTCCTTGTTCACCTGGTCCTTTTGCATTTATACTAGGTTAAGTTTTTTTTTTTTAAATCATTTTTTAAAAAGCAAGCTGACTTGTCTCCAGACTTAAGGAATCCTGACTTAAAAATCCAAGAGAAAATCATATATGCTGACAACTGTCAACCCTATTTCCAGATGTGTGCTTAATTCACTTTTGTCTACTATGATTTCAGCAGATAATTCACAAGCTAACACGGTATTACTCTCTCATTGTTTTGATGAGCAAAGTGAAGATTAGAGAGGTCATAATCACTGAATGGCTTGTCTCAGGGAGGAAGAATAAGTTTTTTCAGCTTTTCCCACGAGAGCAAAACTAAGAGTAATAAGTGATCCAGAGGAACATCTAAATCATTTGATAGAGAAACAAAACAAAACAACAATAATACCCAAAGACTAGTTTTGAGAGATGATATAGAAGGGATTTTTAAAATTATATATTTAGTAACCACAACCACCACTAAAAAACATTTAACTGAAAAAATGAATAAAAAAATTATGTGCAAAATCACAAACTGAACATTATCTACAATTTGTTTTAAAATATGTAAAATATATATGTATACTATTGTCTGCTTTTGAGCTCCCTTTGGATTTATTTTACATGGATATATTTTTCTTCTTGATTCTATGGCTTTTACTTTTTTAATGTAATCATGGTATGTATTATTCTTATTGTTTTTTTCTTCTCTTTTCATCTCTTCATAATTTCCCTTATTTATATTTCTATGTCATCTCAATTATATAATAGAATCCATTACATTCAAATGTTCAGCAACTTCTCCCATTCATTGCATTTGTACTGTTTCCAATTATTATGTCATTATAGTAAGCAAAACTTCCATGAATATTTTCATATAAACAAAACTTTTATCCTCTTAATAATACCCTTAGGACCCATCCCTAGTAATGTGATCTCTAAGTCAATGAGTATGAATAGCTTTACAGCTCTTAATGTATAATTCCATCTTGCTTTCTTAAAAAAAAATCACTCTAGCTGCTTTAGCAATGTAATATTATACCTGTTTCTGTTCCTATCAACATTTAATCTGATCACTTTAGTCTGTCTGGTCTTCAGATAACATACATTACCAGGACATTATTTCGCTAGATTAGTCCTTAGGCAGCACACACAATCTGTTGCCAGGATCATACTCTTTCCAGAACAAGTCTTGTCAGCTTGATCATACCTAGTGGAACTTGATCATACCTAGTGCCACAACCCCTCAAGGATGCAGGATTACCTCCATAGTATGATGAATGTTGAGGCAAGACTTTTGCAAAATATTTAAACTCTCTAAGCCACTGTTGCCCTACCAGAAACCATGCTTAGATTATGTGTATGCTTGGGCTTAGTTCTACTATTAATCTCATGCAAGTGTGTGGGGGCTCTCCACATAGCTATTTTATTTATCTTATCTAAAGTTCTATTCATCTCCTTATCTTTATTCTTATTTTTTTTGTTAGATTATTTAGTTCTGAAAGGGGAAAATCAAAGTACACCACTATTATTATTTTGTTATCTATTTCTACCTGTATCTCATTTAGTTTTAGTTTTTCTTTTAAAAAATCTGGATGCTATAACATTTGTTGCATACAGGTTCAATACTGATAATATTTCATTTTCCATGATAATAACTCTACTCTGAGGAGATACTTGGTAAAGTATGAACTTGTTAGGCCCTAAAACTTCTTACAAAACCCTCATATTCAATAGGAAATTTCCCAGTACCACAGAATAGTAAACCTTGAAGCGAAAATCTGAGCTTTGGTTCCTTTGTTCCATATTCTTTGGCCTTTCCATTATATAAATATCTCCAATCTTTCCCTGCTCCCACCCAAACCCAACTATAGAAAAGAGAAAAATCTGAACACACAGTGTCATTCATGCATCTGGCTTCTTTTCAAGGTGCTTCTTTGGTAGAATCATTAAAAAAAATAATTTGAATTCTACTTCTACAAAAATAATTTGGGAAGCTTAAGCAGATTTCTCAATTTACAAAATGAAGTGTCAGGAATATTAGCAGCTGTTTATTTCTAAATATAAACTCAAAAAAATATATTCCTTTGAAAAGTTACATGTGAAAAGATTCAGCTCTCATTTTATTGAAGCCAGATCAATGATGACCTCTTTCTGAAAGCAGTCTACAGGAACATTATCCACTTTTTAAATGATATTACTTATCTGAATTTTATGGGCATTCAGGTAATAGAGAATGCTGGAGCTGAACTTAGGACAACTCATTTTTCTGAGTTAAAATATGGCCTCAGCCACTTAATAGCTGGGTGACCCTGGGCAAGTCAATTATTCCTATTTGTCTCAGTTCCTCATCTGTAAAATGAACTGGAGAAGGAAATTAGAATCCACTGCAGTATCTTTGCCAAGAAAATCCCATATGGGGTTACAAAGAGTCTGAAATGACTAAATAACAACAAAAACAAAAATGATTTTTGTCCATTACCTATTTTTGTCTATTTTGTTCTTAATAACATTGTTTGTTTTGGCTAGAAACTTTGTAATTCTTAGAAATGCTCAGTTCTAACTGCATATATTACCCTCAGATTTCAGCAGGTTTACAGACAGAAAACCTCAAAGGAATCTTGCAAGCCCTTAGCTGATCACTCTTATTTTACTGATGAAGAAAAAGAAGCACATAGAAATTGAATCCACTGCTCAAACTAGCATAGTCTAGAAAGGAAGACCAGCAAATGAAACCAGTGTCCTCTGACACATTTCTCGTACCTTCTACTATATTACTTTGTCTCCCCACAGATGAAGTTTAGGAGTAAAGTGTCCAGACTTCAAATTTCAAAAATAAACATTCAATCAATATTGAATGTTTAAACTATATAGGGCAATATATTTTTTAAGTTTATGAAAATATCAACTATAGCTAAGAAAAGTTCTAATGACATGATTATTAAGTCAAATGGCTTTTTAAACCACCCAGTTTTGCACAATTTCAACTGAATGTACATCATTAAGTGCTCATCTCTGAAAGCAGCTGAACCATCAGGGATAGATGAAAACAGATCATTCAAGCAAATCATAGAACTATCAAACTGAGTGGTTCAGAAATGATGCACTACAACATGGATACATGTTTACACATCACACGAACTTCAAGACAATTAATACAATTTTTGCCTTATTTTTCAATAAGAGATATTATAGACAACATAAAGCATGCAATAAATATGATAACATAATCAGAAAAAACATATTGTTATAAAGGGAAAATTAATTATATTTCTAGGTTAGTGAGTATTTTAATAACCATTCTAATTTTTTCTGTGGCTTGAGAATGTCATGTTTTTATTTTGTTGAAATACCACATTTCTGAAGTACTTCAGTTGAGGATTACCTAAAGGGCAATGGGTAGGTGCATGTTAAATATGAATAGGCCATATCACATGATAATCAAGGAATTACACTGACTAGTTTAAAGGCTGACATAAAAACAATGTGGAAATGGGGAAAAATGGTTCAATTTTATCCCTGTAATGTCAACTGAACATGTTTAGAAGTTCTCTAGCACTTTCAATATTGACCTCAAGCAAATTTTTGGGAATACATAAAAGAGATTTGCATTGCATAGTTAGGCAAATCTGCTATGAAGTTACAAAGTCTGTTGAGTATTTTGAATATTTTTTGAATAGAAATGGAATAAAATTAATAATATAACAACTTAAACACTGAATGAGCTAAGGCATTACAAAAGGCTTCACAGCAAATCAGACTGGCCAAAAAAAGAAAATAACAACACTGTTATGGCAGCAGAAGGTTATATAACATCATTTAGACTTTCTCTAAATGTAAAAGAGGCTGGGACAATAATTACGAAGAAGGATGATGAGACAAGGTTACTGGATCAGAGAGTATCCTAGCATAAGGTCAATGAAAAAGGTTTTTAACAGAATGTCTTGAGAGAGATCTTGTGTCTAAATTAGCGGTTTGGATGCAAGTTACAGCTTCCTTAAATAGCAAAGACAGAAACAACAATTATAATTGTTAGTATAGTTAGTAGTTTCAAACCTAGTTAAGTAGGTTAGTAGCAAGCTAAGGCAGAAATAGGATTCTGACGAGGACCAAAGAAGGAAAGAATGCCTCAGCAATGGGAAGTCAAATCACTGGATTTGAACTTAAACCAGTTCAGTTACCATAGCACAGTGCACAGGGAAGGCAAAATGGGGGTGTCAGTCACATAGTATGGAGGGTCCAGGTTCAAGGTTCAAATCTAAATACATCCTAACAGTAGGATTGGACAACTCACTGAATCTCTCCCTACCTTAGGCAACTAAGAATAAAAGTTCCTAATTTTCATAGGTGGAAAAAGTTTCCCAGTAGAGAAGCAAATATTTGCTAGTTCCCTCCCCTACCCACCCCAAAAAAAATCACAGAACAGAAGAGAAAATAAAAATATAAAAACAGAACAGAAAAGAAAAAATACTACTCTCTAAAAAGAATCAGGACTATACAATAGTATGAAATTGAGAAAAATTGAATTTATATCTTCTCTAACACACCAAGGGCAAAACTACTTATTAACACGAAATTTTGGGGGGCTACTATCTTCTTAGGACACAAAACTAAGTTTTGTTCTCAGGCTACGATTGTTCTTTTGTCACAAGATGTATTTTTACCACTTGCATGAATCGCTACGCTGTTCTCTTACTCCATGATTATAAAGGACTTTCCCTAAACAAATCTGTGAAGTCAAATGTGCAAGAATGAATGACCACTGATCCTATTTTACAAATGAAAGCACTGAGGTTTAATAATCAAAAACACAATTAGGATTTGATGATGAGTCATGATAGAGTTCACACACTGTTTTTTTCTAGTGCACTGTCTCTTTCAGAGAGGAGATGGGGACTGAATTTATTGGCACACGAAAAGTCCAGGTGAGGAAACTCTCTCTGCCAAAGCACATAGGCACCTTCTCTGCTATAGCCATGGAGAATTGCCTAGATTCGTGGGAGGGTAAGTGACTACTTGCCCAGTGTCACAAAGGCAATATGTGTTCAAGGCAGGATTTGCTTTTCTGGCTTTACCCATAAAAAGGTCCTCAATTATTTACAATTCACTTTAAATATTTTCAATTTCAGAACCCTGTTCCTGTGAAAGAATACAGAATAGGAAATCTAGGTTTGAATCCTAGTTCTAACAATTAACTGCTACATGCCAATGCATAAGCCACATGACCTGTCTAGGATTATTTTCCTAATCTGCAAAATGGGAATAATAAATTTATGTTAAATACTTTCCAAGGTATTAGAAAAGGTGCTTTGTAAACTATAATGTTGTACAGAAACGAGGTGTTCTATTGGGCTAGTTGATTATGGTTAGTATTTCTTTTGCTTCTCACCTTGCTCCCACCCAAACCTAAAGAACAGCTAGGAGATTCTGCTAAAATTACTAAAATATGGTAAGTACCTCCTATATAATAGATCAAGGTCTAGTAAACCAGCTATTTGTTCTACAGATAAAATTAATTCATTAGGAATTGTATATTAAAGATAATATAACAGAGAGACCTTTAGGAATTGGTGAAGAGGGGGTAAATGCAGAGTTGAATATTATTTACCAAACGGAGAATACCTCTTCTATCAGAATCCAGTTTATATTTGGTCAAACTTTCAAAGAATAATTAATACCGCTTTTTTTAATTGGTAAAGAAAGCAACCTACCAACCTCCTTTAATGAGACAAATCAAATTCTAAAATCTAAACCAGGAAGAGAAAAACTATAGGTAAAAATGTTTAATATCAATTAAACAATTTAAAATATCCTTTCAGACTAAAGCAGGAAATCATTCTGAAATGGGCTTAAAGGAGAGGTGCAAGGGCAGGTCAATATTAGGAAAACTTACATATAGATAGATTTAGATGCAAAAGATTCCTTAAAAATAAAGAACTTAAATAATTAGAGGATATTCAATGATGATGGCAAGTCCATGGCAATACAAAAAGTTAATAATAATAATGAAAAATTAACTTATGGTTTAATTTATACCAAAGTACCAAAGGGAAGTTTTATTATTGGAAAGGATTTGGTAAGATTGTTGCCACAGCTGTGAATTAGTACTACCATTTTGGAAAGCAATTTGTAATTTACTGAATGGGTAAAATGTCCATACCTTTTAACTAAGTGTTTCCACAGCTAAGCATATAACCCAATTTGGTTAGTGACAAAAATAAAAGTTACAATATATATATATAT
>NC_058130.1:81396554-81428569 GCF_016433145.1 Gracilinanus agilis | reverse complement strand
AAAAATGGTTCAATTTTATCCCTGTAATGTCAACTGAACATGTTTAGAAGTTCTCTAGCACTTTCAATATTGACCTCAAGCAAATTTTTGGGAATACATAAAAGAGATTTGCATTGCATAGTTAGGCAAATCTACTATGAAGTTACAAAGTCTGTTGAGTATTTCGAATATTTTTTGAATAGAAATGGAATAAAATTAATAATATAACAACTTAAACACTGAATGAGCTAAGACATTACAAAAGGCTTCACAGCAAATCAGACTGGCCAAAAAAAGAAAATAACAACACTGTTATGGCAGCAGAAGGTTTTATATAACATCATTTAGACTTTCTCTAAATGTAAAAGAGGCTGGGACAATAATTATGAAGAAGGATGATGAGACAAGGATCAGAGAGTATCCTAGCATAAGGTCAATGAAAAAGGTTTTTAACAGAATGTCTTGAGAGAGATCTTGTGTCTAAATTAGCGGTTTGGATGCAAGTTACAGCTTCCTTAAATAGCAAAGACAGAAACAACAATTATAATTGTTAGTATAGTTAGTAGTTTCAAACCTAGTTAAGTAGGTTAGTAGCAAGCTAAGGCAGAAATAGGATTCTGACGAGGACCAAAGAAGGAAAGAATGCCTCAGCAATGGGAAGTCAAATCACTGGATTTGAACTTAAACCAGTTCAGTTACCATAGCACAGTGCACAGGGAAGGCAAAATGGGGGTGTCAGTCACATAGTATGGAGGGTCCAGGTTCAAGGTTCAAATCTAAATACATCCTAACAGTAGGATTGGACAACTCACTGAATCTCTCCCTACCTTAGACAACTAAGAATAAAAGTTCCTAATTTTCATAGGTGGAAAAAGTTTCCCAGTAGAGAAGCAAATGTTTGCTGGTTCCCTCCCCTACCCACCCCCAAAAAAATCACAGAACAGAAGGGAAAATAAAAATATAAAAACAGAACAGAAAAGAAAAGAAAAAATACTACTCTCTAAAAAGAATCAGGACTATATAATAGTATGAAATTGAGAAAAATTGAATTTATATCTTCTCTAACACACCAAGGGCAAAACTACTTATTAACACGAAATTTTGGGGGGCTACTATCTTCTTAGGACACAAAACTAAGTTTTGTTCTCAGGCTACGATTGTTCTTTTGTCACAAGATGTACTTTTACCACTTGCATGAATCGCTACGCTGTTCTCTTACTCCATGGTTATAAAGGACTTTCCCTAAACAAATCTGTGAAGTCAAATGTGCAAGAATGAATGACCACTGATCCTATTTTACAAATGAAAGCACTGAGGTTTAATAATCAAAAACACAATTAGGATTTGATGATGAGTCATGATAGAGTTCACACACTGTTTTTTTCTAGTGCACTGTCTCTTTCAGAGAGGAGATGGGGACTGAATTTATTGGCACACGAAAAGTCCAGGTGAGGAAACTCTCTCTGCCAAAGCACATAGGCACCTTCTCTGCTATAGCCATGGAGAATTGCCTAGATTCGTGGGAGGGTAAGTGACTACTTGCCCAGTGTCACAAAGGCAATATGTGTTCAAGGCAGGATTTGCTTTTCTGGCTTTACCCATAAAAAGGTCCTCAATTATTTACAATTCACTTTAAATATTTTCAATTTCAGAACCCTGTTCCTGTGAAAGAATACAGAATAGGAAATCTAGGTTTGAATCCTAGTTCTAACAATTAACTGCTACATGCCAATGCATAAGCCACATGACCTGTCTAGGATTATTTTCCTAATCTGCAAAATGGGAATAATAAATTTATGTTAAATACTTTCCAAGGTATTAGAAAAGGTGCTTTGTAAACTATAATGTTGTACAGAAACGAGGTGTTCTATTGGGCTAGTTGATTATGGTTAGTATTTCTTTTGCTTCTCACCTTGCTCCCACCCAAACCTAAAGAACAGCTAGGAGATTCTGCTAAAATTACTAAAATATGGTAAGTACCTCCTATATAATAGATCAAGGTCTAGTAAACCAGCTATTTGTTCTACAGATAAAATTAATTCATTAGGAATTGTATATTAAAGATAATATAACAGAGAGACCTTTAGGAATTGGTGAAGAGGGGGTAAATGCAGAGTTGAATATTATTTACCAAACGGAGAATACCTCTTCTATCAGAATCCAGTTTATATTTGGTCAAACTTTCAAAGAATAATTAATACCGCTTTTTTTAATTGGTAAAGAAAGCAACCTACCAACCTCCTTTAATGAGACAAATCAAATTCTAAAATCTAAACCAGGAAGAGAAAAACTATAGGTAAAAATGTTTAATATCAATTAAACAATTTAAAATATCCTTTCAGACTAAAGCAGGAAATCATTCTGAAATGGACTTAAAGGAGAGGTGCAAGGGCAGGTCAATATTAGGAAAACTTACATATAGATAGATTTAGATGCAAAAGATTCCTTAAAAATAAAGAACTTAAATAATTAGAGGATATTCAATGATGATGGCAAGTCCATGGCAATACAAAAAGTTAATAATAATAATGAAAAATTAACTTATGGTTTAATTTATACCAAAGTACCAAAGGGAAGTTTTATTATTGGAAAGGGTTTGGTAAGATTGTTGCCACAGCTGTGAATTAGTACTACCATTTTGGAAAGCAATTTGTAATTTACTGAATGGGTAAAATGTCCATACCTTTTAACTAAGTGTTTCCACAGCTAAGCATATAACCCAATTTGGTTAGTGACAAAAATAAAAGTTACAATATATATATATATCAAAATATTTATGATAGCACATTTTGTGGTAGCAAAGAACTGGACACTAAATAGATGCATAATTATCAAGTAATGACTAAATAAAATTGTTACATGAAACAACTAAAATGGTAAATACAGAGACGCATGAGAAAACTTCCATGAACTGATGAAAAGTGAAGCTAAAAGAACCAGGAAAACAATACACAAAAAAAAGCTACCAAAAAAAATAAAAAATAAATGTTTCAAATTTACAAAGAATAAATTTGGAACTAGAAGAATTTTCTTATTCCTTTGCAGGGGTGGTAGTGGTGTGGTCCACAGGTATAGGGAATTGCATAAATTATTTTTAAAATTTTAATGTGTTAATAAGTTTTATTGATTTTTTATCTTGTATTTATCTTTTTAAATTCTTTGTTATAAGGGAATACTCCTGGGGGAGAGGAGATTTTTAAAAAGATACTATTTAAAAAAACAATGGTAGGTAAGAAGAGGAGGGAGAGATTTAGAAAATGCCATAAGATTTAAAGACTTGAAGGATCTGTAAATCCTAAAATGCATATCATTTATTAAAGAATGAGAATGTGTAGAAGCCAAATCCAAGTTCTAGTTTGTTCTTGTTATCCTAGGACTTGTCCTAGAAATAGCAAGGAAAGCACTTCTCCTGAAAACATGGCTTTGTTTATAATTCAATTAGCCACCAATTCCCTGAGTAGCTTTGTAAACCCATAAGCCCTATATAAATGTGGGCTATTATGATTATTGTGGCCCTGCTCTTTTCTTTTCTGACAGAGAATATTCCCACTCTAGTTCCCTGATCTTAACCCTTTATGTGCAGGAGGGAAAATTTGCCAATAGAATCATGGCTCAGAGTTGCTACGCTACTGGGATGTAACTGTAACTTTATTTAATATTTCAAGAGGTTGCAAAGAATACTGGCTTTGGAAGCAGAGGATATTGGTTCAAATCCCAAAGTAGTCAGTAATTTACTACATGGCTTGGGTAAGTCATTTAACTCTGAGTTTCCTCATCTGCAAAATAAGGGGGCTGGACTAGTCCACCACTTATATCTCTTGCAGTGCTAAAGCTGTGGTTATACTACTTACTAGGTTCCTGTCCGATTATGTGCAAAAATAGAAGGTAGCTAAAAGATAACTACTATATATCACAGTGGTTCATAATTTAAAGTTTGGGGCTTATGACAAAGAATAAAGAAATAATGAGGATACTTTTCATAGGCAAAATGAAAAAAGTGGTTCTTTTCATATTATATAATTCAGAACAACATAGTAACTGTCACATTTATTTCTTCAATGCAGGCTTCCTGGGGGCCATTGCTCCAGGGATTAAGAATTCTTGGAATGCTTCAGCAATAGCTTTGGCACAGAATTTGGAAAACAATTCGAAATCATAGAGAAATAATGAGGCTAAATAGGTTATGACAACAGATAGCTGAAACACAAGGGAGAGGATTAAAACTCAATTTTCTACAATCTTGAAGTAATGACGATGATCCCTTTCTATAGAGCTTTTTGTGCCATGAAATATTTCCAACTTAATATCTCTCTAAGCCTAGCTGTACTAATAATTTGATCCCCATTTTTCAGAAAAGGAAACTGAGGTTTGAGGAAATAAAGAGATTTGCTAACACTTCTGGGAAGTATCAAAGGCAGGAGTGAAACCCAGGAAACATACACACATGCACATAACTATGTATATACCTATATATATATAGTCTCCCAGTTTTCCACAACATCAGTAAGGATATTCTTGCTTTTAAATTTTTTCCCATTTGATAACTATAAACAGTAAGCAAAACAAAACAACATTAATATTCAGGAAATATCACCTGGTAACTCTTTATTTCATTGTTGTAGGCAAAATAAACATTTTCTTAACTCACAATGGCTACGGTAATAGTATATACATGTGGAGTTTGAATGTTTTTGGTGAAAATACAGCTTATGAGGTAAAAAGGTCACTACATAGCTGAGTCTTGATGGTGATATTTAATAGGGGAGGTAAAAGCTATTAGATATAATAGGGTCAATATATTTGGAGAGCTGCTCTGTAAGCTTGTAATGAGAGAAGGAAGAAAAAGCAAAGAATATATTCTCTCCATATTAAAGTCCTTTCCACCATTTATCTTTTTTGGAGCCCCTGGGTAATTAAGCAGTGGGAAAATAGACACTGAATCAATACATTTAAAGTGCTTTCTCTGTACACCCTAATTTATCCTGCGGTTCTGGTTTTCTCTTACTCTCTCAAAACAGTCCCTTAGGTCTACAAAATCCATTATTTTGGGCTGGTTTCCATCCCATAGGAAGGATTAAAGACCTTAACGAGATGCTATGCTCAGAATAATTTGTACTCTGTTCAGGCTGGGCATACTGGATAAGATCTCAGGCCCTTTAACAGATAGTTAGTTGGGTTGGGTTTTTTCCCTCCTCACTACAAAGCCGCATTACACACAAGTTGCTATTTTCCTTTCTCTGCCGCTTTTGGAGTGGTATTCACAGACTTTTCTCCAGCTCCAACTGAGGAAAGCACAATGTTCCTTAGTTTTCAGCAAGCAATCCTAAAGTCTTTTAGCAGTACTTCCTTCCCTCCCATGTGTCTCTGCCCCTACCCCAGTAACTGCCATGTGGAGATAATCAAGAGGGGTTTCATCTCTCCCTCCCACACCTGGGAATCTCAGGAATTTCTATTACAGCCATTTCTCTGTTCCTGCTTCCCCCAGGATCTTTACCCAGACCAAGACTGAAAGATCTTTTCCAAAAGATCTATTTTTTTAAAAATGTTTTTCAGTCAATTTACTGCGTGAAATTTTTGTGGACAGATTTTAAATTCTTTTCTCTCTGCTTTTTTTCTTAAAGAAAGAACCATGAACATGTGGATTCAGTCGGTCAATAAACATTCATTAAGCACCCACTATGTGCTAGGCACTGTGCTAAGTGCTGGGGATAAAAAGAAAGGCTAAAAAAATTAGTTTCAGCTCTCAAAGGACTCCTAGTCTAATGAAGGGACAACAGCCAAACAACTATGTATAAGCAAGTTATTTGCAGGATAAATGGAGATCATTTGTGTGGGGGCAGAGGGAACTAGTATAACTAGCATGAAGATGGATTAGTTAAGATTTCTTATAGAAAGTGGAATTTTAACCAGGACTTCAAGGAAGCTAAGAGTTAAGATTATTAGAAAGAAATATATTGTAGCCCTGTTGTACAACTATTAAATACTCAACACCCAGAAATCAGTATTAGTTGGAGGGCACTAGGGAATGCAGTACCTTCAATTAAATTTTCAACAAACATTCCACCAGTATTTGTTGAATGATTATCATGGAAGAGACACTGGACTAGCTGTTAGAAATACAAAAAAGAAAAAAAACCAAAAACATCAAGACTTTGTCCTAAGTCTACCAGATGGAAGCGGCATGTAGTATTTAAAAAAAAAAATATGTATGATATAGGGATAGGGAATAGGACTGTACTTTCACTGGTACTGAAAATTCTCCAGTAAGGGAAATCACTCTATCAAAACAAGTTAACCTTTTCAGAAGCTGTTTGCCTTAGAATTTTATAGCTTATGGTCTTGCCAGTCAACGGTCACATAGTCAGAAGCAAGATCACTTTGAATCTATGTCTTTCTGATTTCAAGGTCAGCTCTCTCTCCACTATACCTTACCATTTCTCAGAATGGCCTAGACAAGGAATTATAGGATTTGTAGTTAGAAGGCTCTCTAGAGATCACATATTTTATAGAAAAAGAAAAAAGAGAGAAAATGAATGTTAGAGAAAGGATTTAAACCTAGGCCTTTTGCTTCCAACCCCACTATTTTATATAGCCTCTATTCAAATTATATATCATGTATTATTATAAATCAGGTCAATTATAAGGTAGTCTAAAATGGAAGAGGATAGCAAACTGGATTAAAAGCCAGAATCCCACAATATATGTCTACAAGAAATGCATTTAAAGTGGAGAGAAACACAGAGTAACTATAAAGGGCTGGAATCTATTATGACTCAGCCAAAGTTAAAAAAATAAAAAGCAGGGGTAGCCATTATGATCTCATACAAAGCAAAAGTGAAAGCTGATCTAACTAAAAGAGATGAGGGAGGAAGGATATTACATCTGATAAAAGGTCCTATAGACAATGAAGTAATATCAATATTAAACATGTATATATCAAGTGGTACAGCATCCAAATTCACAAAGGAGAAGTCATATGAATTAAAAGAGGAAATAGGGGACATTAACATTCCCCTCTAAGAATTAGAAAACACAAACCAAAAAATAAACAAGAAATAAATTAAAGGAGATTAACAGAAGTTTAGAAAAATTAGAGTTACAAGACCTCTAGAGAAAACTGAATAGGAATAGAAAGGAATATGCTTTTTTCTCAGTAGTGCATGGTATCTTTATGAAAACTGATTATATATTAGGACATAAAAGTCCCACAACAAAATGTAAAACAGAAGAAATATTAAATGCATCTTTTTAGTTCATAATGCTATAAAATCATACAACAAAGTAATGCATAAAAAGTTGAAAAGTTAATTGGAAATAATCTTATCATAAGGAATGAGTGGGTCAAAGAATAATAAGAGAAACATTCAACAATTTCATTAAAGAGAATGATGACAAGGAGACAACATACAAAAATTTGGGGGAGTCTGCCAAAGCAATACTTAGGGGAAAGTTGATTTACATCAATAAAAGAGAAGAAAAGCAGTTCAACAAATTGGGGCAAGAAAGAAAAAGGACAAATTAAAAATCACCAATTAAATATCAAAAAAATCAAGAGATTGATAAAACTGAAAGTAAAAAAAACCACTGAACTAATAAATAATATAAGGAGCTGGTTTTTATTTTAAAAAACAATAAAATAGAGATAAATCATTGGTTAATTTGATAAAAAATAGAAGAAAAATTATAAGGTAGTTTAGACCTCAAGGGGCAATGTTACCACCAACCTTAAATATATGCTTCTCTTCTACCCCCAATTGCTATAAGAGTCCTTTCCATATTCTCCCAGTTGTTAGTGCCATCCCAGAGGCCCAAAATCACTTTCTTAATGTATTTGTATCTGCATTCATGTAGTGTCTGCTCAGTTACCCAAGGGAAGAGATGACTTCACTTTTGACAGTAGCTACAGTGCCTAGAACAAAGCTCCTGGCCAGTAATAAGGGCTTGCTAAATTTAACTTAATTAACTGAGTTAGTGTATAAAAAGTCTCTGCCAATTGTAATTTATACTACTTTCTTTTAGAGACCATAAGCTTCAATACCCACTTGGATGAAAGTCCTATATGTTTGTGTCAATATTTAACTATTTAAGTTAGCTGAGTCACCTAAAAATAAGATAATTTTTTTCTTATGTTCTCTGACATAAAGACCCTTCTCTGTATCTCTGCATCTATGCAATGTTGATGATACAATTATTACTATTTATAAATTATATATCTTATTCTATCTCATAAAACATTTTGCTATAGCAGAAGACCACTGGACCTAAATGTTATCCTGCATTTAATAGTTCTATCTTTGCCATCGATTCTCTCTGATTTGTGGCTTTCTGCTCCCCATCTGTCAAAAGACAGGTTGAACTAAATTCTACTTAAAGTTCTAAAATTCTATGTTCTTATCAGTAAGAAAAAAGAAATACCTTTGCACAGAATTCAACATTAAGGTCAATTTTTTTAATTGCTAACTCTTCACTCTACCATTTAACATATTTGTAATGAAGTAGGACATACAATAAAGCAACACATAATAGAAAGAAGATTTGGAATAAGAAGATCTAGAATCAAATCCCACTTCACATACTTACTATTTATGTTACCCTTAGTAAGTCACTTTATCTCTTTGGGATTCAGCTTCTTCATTTGTACAATGGAGATAGTAATACTTGAACTATTTGTATTTTGAAGGATTTTTCTGGAAGTAAAGCACTATATAAATATCAGCAATTTTCACCTACTTCAGTGAGATGGATATTCCCTCCACCATAAAGGAAAGAAACTCTTCTATAATTTTGTCAAAAATACTCCAGAGCTGTTGTGGCCAATCTGGTGATGACTGATACGTTACTCTGAGGATGGAAGTAATATGTCCCTCACAAGGCCAATGATAGAAATCTTTACAGCTTGTTAGGGCTTTCCAGGGCTCACATTACTATAGAATTTGCACTAAGAATGGGGTGAACAAGTTCTGGTATATGCTTGTAATGGAATATTATTGTCCCATAAGAAATAACAAACAAGATAATCAAAGAAGCATGGAAAAACTTATATGAAGTGATACAAAGTGAAATGAGCAGAACCAGAATATTGTATATAGCAGTGATGGGCAAACTTTTTAAAGAGGGGGCCAAAGGAAAGGAAATGCTCATCTGTCAGTTTGCTTCTAAGGCAACTCTTTCAAAATTTCATTGTATTGTATCCTACTAATTGTATTCATCAGGTTAGAAATAATGTCGGGGGGGGGGGGGGGGGGGGGAGGAGGGGCTGGATAGAACATTTCAAGAGCCGCATCTAGCCCATGGGCGGAAGTTTGCCCATCATTGGTATATAATAACAACAACAATGTATGATGATCAACCATGAATGTCTTAACTATGATCAACAAGGCAAGGATCTAGGATATCTCCAAGGAACTCATGATGAAAAAGGATATCCACTGCCATGGAAGGAACAGAGGTTGAATGTAAATTGAAGTATACTATACTTTATTTTTTCCATGAATTTTTGTCTAGTGTAGGCAACATGTGTCTTGTTTCACATAATAAACAAAGAAATATATATTATATGAAAATATATATACATATAAATATGTGTATATATATATGTAGATATATATAACCCATATGATATTACCTGCCTTCTTAGAAAAGGGGAAAGGGGTAGGAGGGTGAGAGAGAATGACTTACAAAATATTAGAAAAAATATTAAAAATTGTAAACATGTCATTTGGAAAAAATAATAGAGAATAGAGGAAAGCAATGTGAAAAAGTGTACAGAGATTCTAGGTTCAAATGACTTGGGTTCAAATTATATATATTGCCTTGGGCATACCACTAAAAAATCCTGGGCCATGATTTCCTCAATTGTAAAATAAGTTATTTGGGCTGGAAATTATTTGATATCCCTTCGAACTATAGATTTATTTCTCTCTCACACATGAAAATTTAGATGCAATAATAAATTTCATTTTGATTCCTGCTTCCAATTTCTATTTTAAAACTGTTCTACTTTCATTTAGGGAACTTTAAACAGATTGGCAGGAAAATGAATTTCTCATCTGGCTTGGCACTACATGGGGAATTCTAACACAGATCTACTGAAAATACTAATTCTTTTGACAAAAGATTGTTTCCCAAGCAGCTTCTCTGCTTAAAATACAGTAAATAAAGCCTGATTCTCTAAGTAGTCAAAAGATTCCTTAGCAACACTTTAGAGAGTTACAATAATGCTTTTTAACCGGCATCATTATGAATAAGTTCTTTTTTCATAAATTAATAGATTAACTCTTTCATTGACAATTTTTATTTAAATGTTTAATGAGTCTTTCTAAAACACATTCCATACTCCCTTGCCTTCCAAAACAGAGAAAAGTAAAAATAATGGGACCTTTTCTTGACGGCTCAGGAAAATCCTTTATTAAGAACAATTTTGCTGTTCTACTGTGCTGTAATAGTCATGTGTTCAGGAGCTATAAGATGCTATGATAAAAGGCTCCATATAATTCCTGCTTAATAAATATTTGTTAAGTTATTGCTTTTGTTCTAAGTGGGTCACCATCAAGAATAGGGAATTCAGGATGGCTATGGTTCTCAGGTTTATACCAAATGAGGATGGACTGAAGAAATTGGGAATATAGCCTGAATAAGTCATGACTTAGGGAGAACATGACAACTGGCTTTGAGTATATAATGGGCTACCATGTAGATGAGGGATTATACTTACACTACTTATCCCCCAAGGTTTAGAATTAGAAGCAATTTACAGAAATAGCAAAAAAGCAAATTTAAGTTTGAGATAGCTAGATGAGACAGAAAAACAGACAGACATACTCACAGAAATACCCACATAAAACAGATATCTCTATAAACAAAGATGTCTATTTATCTATTTAAAACAAAAGTACTTTTCTAACAGAGCTACAAAGAAATAAAATGGGCATCAAAGGAAGTGGCAGGTTCCCCAACATGGAGTGACTTCAAGCAAAAGCCAGCTAACCATGTGGGTACCCTGATGTTGTTAAACTGTTTGGTTTACACTCATTGAAGACCCAAAGAGCTTTTATTTATATGGGTTATCTCTAATGATATTTACTGATTAGAAAGGAAAATGTCTTAGTATTTTAATTAATATAGTTTTGACCTGGTAGATCGTGTGAATGGGTCTTAGAGATCTAAAAGGGTCCTCAGAACCAATTTTGAAAACTATTACTCTAAGATGATAAATTGGAAAGCAGGTGGTAAATGGCAATGGAGAGCAATTTCCTCACTGAGAGTTCCTAATATTTATAAAATCACGGATTTAGACCAAAACAACCACAAAAAAAAAAAAACCCAACCCCAGACATATTCCTTTTCAGACAGCTCATGAGCATATGTAACCCTGCCAACTAGATAGCAAGTTCTTCCCAAGGTAGATAGCAAGTTCTTCTCAAGATAAGGGCCCTCATCTTACAATTTTCAAGTATTCTCTTTTATATTTATGATGGGTACTAGTGATAACTCCTTCAATAAGCTATTTTAAATTGTGGGAGCAAAAGTTCTTGTATAATAACACCTGATCTATAGTAAGAAACATAGATGTTAACAACACAGCAATTTTATAAAGCTGCCATGTTTATCATGTCTCATTTGATTAACAAGCTCCAATTTCACTAAATAATATCAATTCAATAAACTGACCCAGAAGATTCAGTGCTATATTAAGCTATACATTTCCCAGCAGCTCCAGTTCTAGATTTATATTTAGGATGGTAAGAAAAATGAAGCACTGTTTTATTTCTAGCATTTTTAAAAGACTGTTTCAGCTCAAGATTTCATCTTTAATTTATTGAGACACTTTCGATGAATATCATATTCTATTTCACATACAGCAATCAATAATTTTCATCTTTCCTTCAAGATTTAAAACATGTTCAGACAAAAAGTCTGGGTAAAAACCATTGCTATAAATTCTGCAGATAACTGGGAACTCTTGGCTCCTAAGAGACATTTAATTGGGTAAAAGCCCAAGCCAAACATCTATCAGAGTCCATGCCCTTTAGAAAATTAAAGCATCTTCATGATCACTGCTAGCATAGGTAAAATCACAAGACCTACACTTAATATCACCCGTGTGTCATTAACTTTTTTGACAAGAGGATGCTGAGAGGTTTCTAGGTTAAATCTGCCAGTCAGAAGTTGACTGTTGCCTTTTAATTAAGAGGTCATATCATACCCGTATCCCAGCTTTAGACCCTAAAGCTACCTAATTATTTAGTAGTATTCACCAACCCAAGACGAAGAAATAATTTAAAACTTCAGTTTAACCTCCTAACTCTTAGTTAATTAAAAGGCTTATTTTCACTGTGTTGTATGTATATCAATTTTAAATTTAAAATACAGGAAGTATGGGGACCAAATACATTTCATGTGTGTGCATGTGTGTGTGTGTGTGTGTAAATAGAGTTATAATCAATAAAATATGTTTAAAATCTAACACGGATTGATGACAGTATAACTTATGATAGAAAGTACAATGTCTAAGTATCTTAAGGGAAACTATTCAAATCACTGATCCAAAGAATGAATTTTAAGTGGCCTCAGAAGTTTAGTATTTGAATAGCGTGAACTGTATTCTCATTGATCAGCCAACCTTTCCAGTCTTCTTACATTTTTTACCAACCCCACTAATGTGCCACATCACACAATCTGTGACGCAGTAACACTGGCACTTCTTCCTGTTCCTTGCACAATACAATCCATCTCTGGACCCCTAACATTTTTTATTGCCCAAAATGTTAATCCTCCCCATCTCCTCCTTCCCACAATTTAAAATAGCTTCTATGATTCATCTAAGTAGCACTATTGGAGTGAGAATTTATTTGGCTTAATTTCCTAAGGATCACTATTAGACAAGTCTTTAATTTAGTTATTACAAGTAATAAAGATACACACTTGCAGATAATCTACAATTCTATGTTTATTCACATGGGTCTTAACAATTAGTTTGAAGAAATAAGGTTTCTACTTTGATATGGTGACATATATCTACATATATATGTCTATCATATAAAACATACATATAACACCAAGTTAGAGCAAATGCTGATAAAATACATGCAAAACATAGTCAGAGTCAACCAGCCAGATCTCCCCTTCTGGGTTAAGAATCAATAATCTTCTTTCTCCCATATTTTGAATTGCAGAGGCCAGCTCTCTGCAATCTTTTCATCTACTCCCAACAAGTTTCTAAAAGTTAAACAAGACAGAGAAATGTCAAATCCAGGAGAATAGAATGGAAAACACATCAACAAGGTTGAAATGTGTGTGGCGTAGTAGTGGTGGAATGGATATAATGGGAAAAACAGTGATGGGGATAAAAGTCTAAGAAAATGGAAAATCTTAACAAAAACATTTAAAATAATTTAAACATCTGGATGTGACAATGTAAGATGGAAGGAAATGACTAAATGTCAGTGACTAAAGTGAAAGCATTGATTTTCCAATAGCTTGGTCACATGGTAATTATGAGGAGTAGCTATAGCCACAAGGAGGGTTCAGTTTCTTAAGAGGCATTTATAGAATGACTGTTGTGTGGAGAGTACCAAAGAATTGGATGCCAGGAATTTGGGGTTCATGAAAATTATGTCAAAACTATTAGCTTTACAGGATTTGAGCAAGTAATTCCAAGTTCCCTCCAGTAAAGGAATCAGTGAATCTCAGAATTCATCTAAATGCACCTGAATTTGAACAGAAATCCCCTGTAGAACATGCTTATCAAGTAGAGCTCCAGCCTCTGCTTGAAGACTTTCATGGCTAGGCAAAAACTCTCACTTTCAGAGCCCTTTATACCTCAAACAATCCAGTGAGTTAGGAGGAGCATGTGCTATTCTCATGGGACAGAGGAGGAATCTGGGGTTCTGAGAATTCCAGGGGCTTGGCTTATTATACCACAGGGATAGAGGGCTCACAACTTATTTTCCTATCATTGCATGAGTATTCATTAAGTATATACAGTTGCTAAGTAATATATACAGTTGCTAAATAAGGAAAACTTGTTTGTTATAGACTGGACTGGCAGCCTAGATTAAAAAAAAAAACACAACTGGACTGATGTCTTCTTTTTTCCTCTCTTCTCCCCATTTCTCTAAGAGAAAAGAATAAGAAGAAGGGCTGGGAAAATATTCTAGATATTGAGGGTTTTTTTTAACTTCTTCAGAGAAAATAATGTTAAAGTCCACCCCCCCCTTCGGAAAAAAAAAAGGGACATCATCCATTTTGTCCCATCCACCTCATCAGATATGTGGCAGGTAGGTGACCAAGTGGATAGGACACTAGAGTTGGCAGGCAGGAAGACTTGAGTTCAAATTCTATTTCAGATGCTTAGTTACTTCGTTATCCTAGGCAACTCACCTAACTTCTGTGGCCTCAAAATTTATACCTCTGTCAGGGGATAATAACAGCCCTTAACTTAGGACTGTTGTGAGGATCATATCACATCTCAAAAAGGATGGCACAATAGAAAATATTTTGCAAATGTTAAAATAAATGCCAGCTATCTTCATAACAACAACAACTGCTACTACTACTACTACTACTACTACTACCACTACTACTACTACTACTACTACCACTACCACCACCACCATTACTTCTACTACTAATTCTACTACTACTGGCCACTTCTACTGAATCATGTGGAGTGAGGGGAAGGGAAGGTATTAATTTGTATGGTTGTAGCTATTGTGAGCTGACACAAGACTCTTTTTCAAGGCAATTAATACATGCCTTTTGGTGAACTTTTTTAGACCACTGTAATTATTCCCATTTTAAGAATGTTGCATAGTAAATAAGAATATCAGAAAGAGTTAAGAACTTTCTTTTTAGTTCATGCTCTTTTAGGCCAAACTATTTTATGTTCTTTTTTTTTTTGAGTCATATTAACTCTTATGGCTATTCATATCCATGCTCTATACTTAGCAGAAACCATGGAGTTAGTGCTGAGGGAACAGAAGGAAAGGGTCATAATCCACAGACGATCTTCTTAAATACCTGAAGAACGTAGCTTTAACAAAAAGCTGATGCATCTATTATTGTTTTTCCTCTTTTATGGAGTTTTTGGAGGAGTCGAGATCTATGATTTCATTAGGGAGCGGGCAGAACTCCCAGTGTGGAAACTTCATCCACAGATATGGAGAAAAAATTCCCCTGTAATTTATATTCTTAAAAAATTGCTTGGGGGAACCTAGAGATTAATTAATTTTCCTGAGCTCTTAAATCTAGGATGTCTTTCTGCATGCCTCTTTTACTAACAAGGGATCAAGAAGGATCTTGACTGTGACAAAAACTCCTTTCCTTAAGTGTAAGCGTTTATCAATGAGTGTGGGATTACAACATAGGGAAACTGGCAGTCTTTTTATTTTATTTTATTTTATTTTATTTTATTTTATTTTATACCCTTAACTTCTGTGCATTGACTCATAGGTGGAAGAGTGGTAAGGGTAGGCAATGGGGGTCAAGTGACTTGCTCAGGGTCACACAGCTGGGAAGTGTCTGAGGCCGGATTTGAACCTAGGACCTCCCGTCTCCAGGCCTGGCTCTCAATCCACCGAGCTACCCAGCTGCCCCAACTGGCAGTCTTTTAATTGAATTCAAACTACTCTCAGCCTCAAAAGCCTATCTCCATAATATCAATAGGCTCCCAATGATATCAGAAGATTTCCAGGCGAAGAAGGTCCTTTTCCCAGGGCAAGTCAGTATATTCCCTGCAACTTTAGGTCTTAGTCTTGAGGAGTTGCCTAAAGTACCAAGAAGTGACTTACTCAGAGCCATACCAGCAGAACCAAATCAGTAAGGTAGAAAAGCATTTATAACTGTAATGCTTACCTCAAAAAGTTAGTGTGATAATCAAGTAAAATAACATACGTAAAAGGCTTTGGAAACTTTAAATTCTCAGATCTCAGAAAGGATAGCCTTTCCAGTGATAAGAATTAGAATCCAAATATGCTGGTACATTCCATGTAACCTGTGTCTATGTCTTCACAGAAGTTCTTAGTAGATTCACCTTCCCTGAAATCTTAACTTTTCTTTTACCCTGATGATAATAATTATACATGTAGGTTGGCTATTGATTATCCCATGCTCTCATGACATGACTGGCTCATATTCTTTTTCACTCATTCATTTCTTTGTTGACATAATTTGTACCACTTTTCTTTCCTAAGTATCTACTTGTAATGGGTTGTATTGCCCTTTTGTGCCCACCACGTACCTCTAAATTGACATTTGGGTTATCATCAAATTCAATTCTTTTACGTCCTATTCAACACCAATATATTTGTATTTTTAAAATGTGGGAGAAGTTTGGTGGGATCATTAAAGAACTGTGCAGTGTCCCCAAAGCAAGCCAATTCCTTCCTTCTCCTCCTGTTTAAACAACTTTAACATACCAGTTGCTGTTATAAATTTAGGGAAAGACAAAAGAACATGATGAGATGGCATGAAGGCATTAAAGAAAGAGAAGGAATGGCTATGACTGTGAAATAATAGATTCCATCAGCATATTAAACTACATGAGATGATACACAAAGAGTAAGACAAATGACTAAAAATTACTCCTTATTCATATCCAAATGCATTATCCCTTAATGACAAACATTTAAGTGTCTAGGGTTTTTGGGGCAATGCAAAAATAAAACAAAGCTAGAATAAAGCAATCTCCCACACCATGAAGGAATCCCCTCTCCAGCATCATCCCTGACACATGGTCATCTAGGTCCAACTTAACATATAAAATGGCATAGTGCCCATTATCCTATAAGGCAGCCAATTCTATTTTAGAATGGCAATAATTACTGGGAAGTTTTTCCTTATTCTGAGCCAGATTCTGCCACTCTATAATTTCTACGCGCTAGTCCTAGCTCTCTTTTCTAGAGCTCTAGAGAATGATTGATAATACCTCTTTCACAAAAAAAAAATAGAAAAAACCTTCAAATATGCCCCTTCTTTTAACCATCATCTCCTTGCCCCCTCCAACTTCTTTTCTGACAGTTAAATACCTTCATTTTTTCCAACAGTTTCTTGGCAGTCCCTCCCCATCCTGGTCACCTATTTCCAGAATGTTATAATTTGGAAAAAAATCATTCTAAAAATGTAGTACCCAGATCTCAATACAACACTCCAGGTGTGGATTGATCAGCCAGCTATAAAAGACTCATAAAAGAACAATCACTTCCTTTGTTCTGTCCATTTCACTTTTTATTAAAGCAGCCTCAATATCCATTAACTTTATTTTTGGCTAGTAATGTCACACTGTTGAGTCATATTGACTTGTAGTAGGCTAAAAACACTAAGCCTTTTTTCAGATAAATGACTGCTAAGACCACATTTCTCTCATCCTGTTTATTTTCTTTTTTAATTTGAGCTTAGGACTTTAAATTTATCCATTTGGTCTGTCACTGCATCTTTTCCAGATATTTTTTGGATCATAAGTGGATCAGTTATCCCTTGCAAATTGGTATCATCAGCAAATTTGATAAGCTTGCTTTCTATGTCATGATTTAAAATTTTAAATAATACAGAACTGAGGAATAAAACCAATATTACCTGATTTACCAGGTTTGCCTTTAAATTGCTTTTGATTATCTCCAAAACAGAAATCCATTCTTAAATCCATTCTTTTCTTTTTTCCAACCTACTTCTATTGCCTGGTTCATCTAGGCTTTCTTTTAGTCCTTGGCCATCCATGAAAGCAGGTTCTCTTCCCCTTGATTTCCTGAAGCCCATTCTCAGCTCAGGCCAAAATGCATTCTAGCCAAGTTAATTTTCTATTTTCTTGTTAATTAACTACTTTCCTTTAATTCATAAGTCTGTCCTTCTTGTTACCATCTAGACCCTAACATTTACTTAGTTCTTTTGTACTATTAAGGATTTGGTGCCAGTCAGTCTAGTGACACTAGCCTTTTCTTTCCCTATTAGCTCAACACTGATCTTAGTTCAATTAAAATATATAAGAAAAGCTTCTGAAATGAATCTAGAGTGCTATATGTAATATTCACAAGAAGATCTGAATTTTCACTCAGGACATCCATAAAATCATGTAAAGGAGACAATAAAAATGAAGGAGAAAAGCATAGAGACCAGACCAGGTCAAATGCAAACTATGAAATGGGCTTATGAATAATCCTGAATTCCCAAATAAAAAACAGATAGATACCTGCTATTCATAAAAGTCAAGATTTATTTTGTTCTTCTCCATTCAGAGTCCAGATGAATAAAAATACTCTTAATTTATCCAAGTCTATAAAATATTATGAGAAGAGTTGCAAAGGGAGAAGTTTTTACACAACTGTATAAAATCTACACTGGGATGTATATTTATTTCTTCAACTGCTCCAGGCAGTCTTTATGTCATAGTACATTCTTGTTAAGAGATGGGAAAGGTGGGGACAAAGGAAAGAAAAAGGAACAAAGGAAGGACCTTTTAAGAGACTACTGGCCGAGCTGAGAGAGAACCAGCTTATTAGTTGGACAAACTGGATTCAAAAGCACCTTCAGGATGAATGGAGTTCAATACCAGCCTCCAATGCCTAGTAGCTGTTTTGAGTTCCCAAGAAAATCACTAAAGATCTTCATTGCAAATATGTATGAATATAGACAATTTTCTCACCTAGGAATTCCTTATAACAATGAAATCATAGGCTTAGATAAAGAACAAAATAAAACAAACAATAAACAATAACCATAAAAAACACAAGAGGAAGACTGTCAATAAAATAATCTTAAAACATTCTTTCAATCCTTAAGTTAAAATTGATTTGAAAATTCAGTTAAAATAGAATCCCCTTGCTGGGCTTGACTAAAATTAAATTGTTCAACCTGTCTTGGGTCCTACCAAGTTGGAAATTCTGGTGATGGATCTGAGACAAGCTGTGGGCTCCATCTGTTGCCTAAGAATCAGCAAAGTTTTAGAAAAAGTTGGTTACCAGGTGAAAATTTCACTTTTGTCCACCACGGCTAATTCAATCATCTAATGAGGTATGGAGTGGGTACAATCAGCTTGGGAAAACAGTTTCTACACTGATGCAATCCTGGGTGCTTGTAATATTATAGATACATTTTTATGTTATTTTTGTTATATGTATCAAATTTACATAAAATAAGACAGGAAACAGTAGGTTTTCAGCTATGTTCATCAGCTATCTGGCTCAGTTGACTTTTGCATGATTTCATAGAATCATAAATTAAAATCTGGGAGGGATCTCAGAGGCCATCCTAGTTTAAGCATAGCTTCCTCTCTCCACAGATGTATGTTCTTTTCGTTTGGTTTTTCCCAAGCACACTATAAAAAGTCCTCCCCCAAGAGACTAGTGTCCTGCACATGTGTTCTCTGCATATATTATTAGTCACTTTCTTATTAACTTAAGCTTAAACTTAATGTCTTTGAGATGGGAGTTGGCTACTGAGGAAAGGTTTGGATATGCTCAGTTTATGGTGAGATGTCAAGAGAGATAAGTTATGATAAAATACTGTAATGGCAATGGACCACCATGAGCCATCACCATATCCAAAGAAGATCAATGAAAAATATGAACAACCAATTTGTCCTCTAGTAAAAACAGGTAAATTGGGGGGATGTTTCAAAAGGTCAAATTTAGACCTAATGACAGAGAGAATTCTTTAATTAGAACTATCATAAAGACCTTCTGGTTGGTTTCCCTCTTTCAAATGTTTCTGTGCTCCAAAGTATCCTCCCTCCACTCAGTTTGCCAATGTGATCTCTCTAACGAGCAGTTCTAACCATGTCATCCCACATTCAATACACTCCTGTGGCTCCCTGTCACCTCCTGAAATCAAATATAAAATTCTCTGTTTGGACTCTATAGCCTACCTGTACTATCTGGCTCTTTCCTACTTCTGCAGACTTCTTCCATTTGACTCCATATTCTCTACTGGCTTTCTTGCTATTCTTTCATACACAGCATTCAATCTCTTGACTCTGTGCCTTTTTATTGGCTATATTCTCATGTCTGGAATGCTCTCCCTCTTCACTATTGTCTCATAACTGCTTGAAAGACTCAGCTAAAATCATACCATTTGCAGACAACCATTCAAGGTTCGACGTCTTCATTCCCACTCCTCATTAATAGTACCTTCCACTTGAGAATGCCTACTACTTACAATGTATTTACATAGTTGTTTACATGTCTTTTCCCCAATAAAATGTGAGTGCTATGAGGTTTAGGGATAGGTTTTTAGTGCTTAGCACAGTGGCTCTCACACAGTAAGATCTTAATATTTGTTTAATGACTGACAAAATTAGAATGGGTCACTTTTCAAGAAGAAACTAGGGGGCCTTTTGCTATGTATATGTCATAATGAATATTCCTTTGAAGTTTGGTTTGGACTCGATGGTCCCTGAGGTCCATTTGATGTCTTAAATCCTGTAGTTCTTTATGATCCCAATCTTTTCATTTCAACCACTAGGTATGAAGGAAAATCATGTTACTCAAATGATTTTATATCATGTGACACAATTATATTTGTTTTAGACATTCTGACATTGTATACTTTTAGATCACCCCCCTGATAGTCATTACCTTTGTGGTTCTAAATAAATAACTTAGTTGTCTCAAGCAACCTAGGATTTTTCTCCCAAGCTAGAATGTAGACAGATATGACTTATATTGGAGAACTGGGTCCCCAACACTGAAAAAAGTCACAGATCTTTCCAATATTGTATATAAAATTTAAGAGTTCTAAGAGACCTTAAGGCACATCTAATACAACCAATTATTTTGTAAATGGAGAAAATGAGGTTTAGGGACATGGAAGTTACATAATTAGATAATGGTAGAACTTGACGATCAGATTCTCAATTCTGAATATTTCTGAATTAGTAAAAAATCTATGGATTAGGAAGTAACCCAGCTTATAATTTAGGTGAGAGGTATAGATAATTTCATTTTTCTTAACACATCTGTTTTGCAGAAACACTGTTATCTCCAAAAGATAGATTTATAGAAGTCTAAGAACAAAGACTCAAAGCAGCAAGGGACTTTATAGGATAGCTGGACCAATCTCCTTATTTTGCAAAAGAAGAAACTAAACCCTAATGAGGAGGTCATGGGTCTTGCCCAACAATACAAAGGTAATAACATTAAAGGCAGGATTTTGGTCTACGTCATCTGACTCCAAACCTAGCCCATATCCCACTATACCACACTGAGTCTCATTAAATTAGAGAATATGGAGATGCAGCCCATTAAATATGCACTGGCCCTTTCTAATTCTGCTAACATACATGATCTCAGACATGGTTCTGGAATAGCATAGCATAGCTATAAAGGAAAGTTATTAGTAATTAGGGTCAAGGAGAAAGCATGTACATTACTTTATGTAGCAAAATCAAAGGTTTTGCTTAGCTCAGTACCTGGTTTATGACAGGTGTTTAGGCTGCAGAGTTATCTGATGAGATCTGAAAGAACCCTTAGAATTCATCTAGCCCAATACCCTTCATTTTTACAAATGTGGAATCTAAAGCTTAGAAAGTCTGTTGCTTGATTAAGATTACGCAGGTCACAGTAAGTGGTAGGCAGTCGAGCCATCATTTTAACTTAAGGTCTGTGATTTCTAAGTTCAATCATCTTTCCACTGCACCATGCTGCCTCCTTAAAAGTTCATAAATTTGGATTGTTTCCAATTATGATTTTTAAATGATTGACAGAGAGACAGAATGATATAATGAGTAAAAAGGGCTGGAGTTGGAATCAGGAAGATCGGAGCCACAATTTATCCTATAAAAATGAAGAGTTCTAAGACAGGAATAGAGTTTATCTTATAAGGGCCAGTAAAAACTTGAGTCTTCTGGACTCTTGGATTTCTATCAAAAGGATTTTTACCTATCAAAGGAAAGAGGAAAATAACTCCCCAAATGTATTGCAAGCCAGGTACCATAAAAAAGTTAAGTAAAATGTGGGATTAAAAAGTCATTCAGAAGAGTCAGTAATCATGAAAAAATAGTCATCATTAATTCAATAAGATCAAAATGGATACATGATCTATATATATAAAAGGAGATATAAGTAAATTAGAAGAATAGGGAACATTTTACCTATCAGATTTATGGATAGGAAAGGAATTTATGAATCAGTAAGAGATGGAGAGCATTGTCAAAGATAAAATGGATAATATAATTTAAAAGTTTTTGTACAAATAAAGCAAATGTTGCAAAGACTAGGAGGAAAACAAAATTGGGGGGGGGGCACTGTATAGACAGCCTCTCAGATAGAGATCTTATATCTAAAACACAGAGAGAACTGTAAGAATTATAAAAATAAGAGCCATCCCCCAAATGATAAAAGGCCAAAAGATATGAACAGACGATATTCAGATGAAGAAATCAGAGACATATATAGGTATTTGAAAAAATGCTCTAAATCACTACTAATTAGAGAAATGTAAATCAAAACAATTCTGAGATATGGTCTCACATTCATATGGCTGGCTAAAATGATGAAATGGCAAAGTGACAAATGTTGGGCGGGAAGTGGAAAAATGGGACATTAATACGCTGTTGGTAAAGCAGTGAACTAATGCAACCATTTTGGAGAGCAGTTTGGATTCGTGCCTAGAGAATGCTAAAATTATGCATACCCTTATTTTACTTACCAAAGAGATCAGGGGGAAAGGAAAAGACTCTATATGTTCCAAAATATTTATAGCAATTCTCTTTGTAGTGGCAAAGAACTGGAAACTAAAGAGATGCTCATCAGCTGGGAATGGATGAATAAGTTGTGGTATATGATTGTGATGGAATGCCATTGTGCCATAAGAAATGAGCAAGATAATTTTAAAAAATTGGAAAGAACTATATTGGATAATGAACAGTGAAATGAGTAGAACCACCACATACAGCTATAGAATTAATACTGGAAGAATAAATTGTGAATGCTACCTCCAAAGAATGAACTAAAGGGTGAAAACATGAAAGACGTAAGTTGTATGAACATGTCTGTCTTCAGGATGATACCTTCTCTGATATGGGGAAAGTGGGGGGTGGGAAATAGGACTCTTGTGGATAAATTCTGTTAATAAATTAATTAATTTTTTAAAAAGAAAAAATGGAATATTCAAAAGGAAACATAAGCAGAAAAGTCTTGACAGTTAGTTACAAGTGGCATTTATTATGTCAAGAAAAGCAAGCTAAACGTATGAGAGATTTGTGATTAGATGTATGTATTTCATGTTCTTTTTCTTTGTGTATAGAAATACTTGTTTGATATGGTTTTATAAAATTTGGAATAAAAAATTTAAAATAAAAAATAGTCATCAAGTAAAAATAAAACCTTATTCATCACATTTTGTTGTGCCCAGTTATTTTCAGACATGTCCAAATACTCTATGGCCCCATTTGGCGTTTTCTTGGCAAAGATACTGGAATGTTTTGCCATTTCTTTCTCTAGCTCATTTTACAGATAAGGAACTAAGGAAAACAAGGTTAAGTGACTTGCCCAGGGACACATAGCTAGTAAGTATATGAGGCTAGATTTGAAATTGTGAAAATAAGCTTTCTGATTCCAAGCCCAGTACTCCATCTCCTAGGCCACCTAGCTGCCCATACTACATTATAAATCAAAAATAAGATAATCAAGTACAAGAAAAGGCATAGGAAAAAGAAAGGTTAAAGGATCTCTTGAAGTAAGGAATTTTTACATTTGCTGGATTTGGAATCAAGAACCTATATAGTCCAGGCTCATTCACTGGCTCCTTGAATGACTCAGGGCAAACTGATTTACTAATTTACCTGTCTTGTTTCTGGTTTGCTTGATCATCTATAAGATGCTAGTACTGGATTAGATGACATCTAAGTCCCTTGACTCTATGACCTAGATTCAAGTTATACCTCTGAACACATACCATTACAACAAGTCAAAGAACCATCCTGGTACCCCCAGGCAACTCTAAAAGATTATAATTTAGAAATGAGTTATTAAGTGGGAGTTCCCTAGATTTTTAAAATGAAAAGTTGATACCCCCATATTCTTTTTTGAAATAAATGCAAAAAGTGCCTTGTTAAAAAGTATCTATGGAATTTTAAATTGGCTTTGCAAATATTATTCTTAAGGGAGGACAGAAAAAAATATAACCTTTTGAAAAGCAAAACAAAAAACTCCACCATTTGACTTTAAATACTTATGAACTGTAATTAATAGGAAACAACCATTAGGGACCTACTTCATAGCAGGACAAAAACGGTAGGAGCCTTTCACTCACAAAATAATCTGGTAATTGATTTAGGGTTCAGACAATGATTTCTAAATAGTTTTCAAGTCCTGGGACTACACTCCAACAAAGTGTTCTTTCTCTCGTTTAGAAAAAGAATGAGTCCTCACAATGAACAAAAGGGGAATTTTCATCTGCTCCAAAACCGCACAAACCCCTCTGCAGATTAGTTTCATTAAAAAAAAAAAAATACTTGCACCAAAGACAAAGCATCACATTCCTTTCTGTTCTTCTGAAGCGTTTGCGTTAGGCGGAGAGCACATCTACATAGTTCTAAAGCCTCAGAAAGAAACTGAAATAATATTACAAAGTGAAACCCTGGCCGACTTTAGTCCAGATAGGATTGCCTTTAACTCCTCTCTTCCTTTGGTTCTGAGTTCTTTTTGCTCCTTCTTGCTCTCACACCCACTCACCCAGCCACCCAAGCCCGGTAGAGATCATGTTTCATGGCTGGCTACAGGATTCTAGGAACCTAGCCAATGAACAGCAGAAGCCACATAAAACGCATTCCCCGGGGACAAGAAGAAAACACGAGAGAGGGAGAGGGAAATGACAAACTTACCTATGGAAGCTGACATGGCACAAGTTCCCCCATGGAGTACAGGCTACGAGAGTTTCAGTTAGGAAAGAAAAAGCCCTCACTCCGCGCAGAGCCAATCACTGGTCTTTGTTCAAAGCTGTTCAGCCCGCAGAGGCAGACTCTCTCAAACACACATACTTCTACAGACCAGATCGCTTACTTTCTCTCTTTTTAACCTCGGCTTTTTCTCCTCCCCCTCATCCCCCCAGAGCAACTTCTCACCGAAGAAGAGTCTAAGTCCCAAGGAGTTAGGACAAGGAAGAGAGCTAAAACGGGGCTGCTTCTCCAAATAGAGTCATTCAGCTGAAGATAGAGTCCACTCTATCCCCATGGAAAATAATTCAGTAATTGTTCCTTGAAGCTGTGCTGTTCTCTGTCACAGACTGCCCATTCAATGCATTCATGCCCTAATGACTCCACCTTGTTTGAATTTGACTTTTTTTTTTTTCATGTCCCCTTCCCTGACCAGCTGACACATAGCTTTGTCTCTCAGCCTTCCAGTTAGTTAGTTCATCCAATCCATGAGCGCAATTACTGGTCAAAAGGGCAAGATGGCTCTTTAAGGATTACTACTTGTAGCTCCCTCTCCAAATCCCAAAGAACTTTCCAACGGTCCTATGGCAAATACTTCTTGAGTGAACTGCTTTTTTACTGAATTGACTCTGACTACTTACTGTCAGTAAATCAGAGCGATATAGCCCTGTTCCCTCAATAGAGGTAGTACAGATGCTTTAAGGAGTTTATTATTCCAGCTAGGGAATTTAAAAGGACATATTCAAATCCAAGTACTGAGGAAGAACCTCATGCATCACCCAGCACCCTGAATCACTTCCTCTTCACTGAGAAGAAACAATGAATATATGACTATTAAATGAATATATGACTCCCATCCAGTTCTCATGTTTGTCATTTTTTTTTCTTTAGAAAAAGAATTATAGACCAGGAAGATTACTGGGAAGCTGTGCACCAAAGGACTGGCCAGCACATTTCCTCCCAGGATTGTTTATGTGCAAGGGAGGGCACCAGGCTCTCAGAAAGGATGCCTCAAGGAAATGCCTAGACAAAGAAACAAACAAATATGAAGCGACAAGCCTAGCCCATGGCCAGTTCTTTTATCTGCAAAAAGACAGAGGTCAAATAGTCAAGTTTCACAATATTATAATGTAGTCTTGTACATTATTATTATAAGACATCTGTACTCAACACTACTGAGAATGAAGCTTGAACTTGTGCAAGCTATATCCTGGTTCCCCCCCTTGGCCTGCAAGATTCCTGAGGATGGAGAGCTCTGAGGGTGGCCTCAGCAGAAGGTCATGGGAGGTCCTTAGCTCTTAGAAAAGAAGTCTTGAATAAAGAAGAAATGCTCAGTTTTAAGTTCTCAGCAGTCACAATGACTTTTCCTATGCTATATTTAAATATATCAAGAACACTAAAGCTTCTCATTTCAGGTTCAATAATTTGAATACTCTTTTTAAGACTAATAATTTTTTCTGCTCATGTAAGCTATGTATGATCATTTAATTTGCAATGTACTATTACATTGTTAAGAACTAAATCTTACTCAAGGGCTCAATTTAGATTTGTGGTATTTTTTTTTCAAGCATCTTATGCACAACACTTTGGGAAGGTGATATGAAGATTATGACTCAATCCTCACACTCGAGAAACGTAAACTGTTGGGGAAAGGGGGGCTTGGAATCAGAAAGACTCAGATTTGAATTTCACTTCAGACACCAGCTCAGCTATGTTATCCTGGGATTCAGTGAAGCTTATCCTCTCCAGGCTTCAGTTTATCTTTGAAATGGTGTTAAGAATAGCACCTGCCTCACAGGATCATTACAGAGATTAGATGAAGTGCAAACATCCATCTAGCTAGATATCGGTCTATCTATATGCATATATATGTACATTATGTCTAAATTATTAACTATATCTATTATGTATAGACATATTGGATCTCTATGTGTCTCTCTCTCTATATATAGTACAAACATTTATATTGTAGCTATATTATAGATATCTACATTATAATTGAAACCTAGCACATATGGATGTTATAATGTATAGTTATGATTCCATAAGCCTTAAAGAATTCTACAAATGTTAGCTAGTAGAATTATTTTTTTAAAACCCAAAATTTTAGTATGTGATCAGTGTCAGAAGCATCTTATTAGGTCCCTACTAAGTGGTAGGCAAGGTATTAGGCGCTTTACAAATTTTAACTAATTTGATAAGCTATGGTCATTAGAGAAAACTTCAAAGAGTCTTTGACTGAAGAAGAAGTCAAGCTGGACACTCAAAAAAGTAGGCAATTTAACAAATAAAAATGAGATGGCCAGGGCACTGAAAGTATAAAGGACATTAGCAAAGATGTTGTATGAGGCATGTTTAAGAACTAGTAGTAAATTCAGTGGGGTTAACACACACCATTTGGGTTCTTCAGTCAACCTTGTTTTCCACTACTCTCCAATATTTCCTAACTTAAACTGAAAAAAAAAAACACCACCAAAACATGCTTATGTTCTATTCTTTGGTAAGAATTTTCTATTCTTTAGGATGAATGCTAGAAAGGTGAACTGAAGCTAGACTGGGATGAATATGCATCTCAAATATCTAACTTATCTTCCATAATAACTTTGTAATATCATACTTTTATAGATCACTACTACCTTCTGAACTCTGAACATGGTCTTTCTATGATTTCTATGAAGTCAGAACTGGAATTCCTTAATGTGGTGGCTAACATAAAAGACCACTAAGACCTAGAAACTGCCCAAAAAGTTGATGTAAAAACATTCAGAAAATCATTCAGAAAAAGGCATGCAATTGTTCTATTGTACTCTGCATTATTAGGACCATACTTAGTAAATTGTGTTCACTTCTGGGTAGCACAATTGAAGAGGAACTCTGGAAAATCAGACTTTATCCAGAGATGGCTAACCAGAATTGGTAAGAGATCTAAAAGTCATGAGATAAAATAATAGCTGAAAGAAATGGGGATGTCCCCTCTGAAAAACAGAAGACAAGGGTAAATGAGGAGGAAGAGAGAGATCACATTTATTCTTCTTCAGTCTAAAAGAAAGAAATAGGCAGAGGAGGTAGAAGTTACATGATCTCAGATTTTGACTCATTAGAGGAAAAAAAAAAGTTAACAATTTGAGCCACTTAAAAAAGTGACCAGCTTTTATGATGAAATAAAGAAGGAAATAAATATTTGTTGCATGCTTTTAATATGCCAGGCATTGTACTTTAGTACCCTTTACCAGCATTATCCCATTTAATCTTCAAAAACCCGAGAGGGAGGTGATATTATTATCCTCATTTTATAGTTGAAGAAATTGAGGCAGACAGAGGTTAAGTGATTTGCACAGGGCTAATTTGTAAGTGTCTGAAGTCTAAATTTGAATCCAGATCTTCCTTGCTCCATGTCCAGCACTCTATGTAAAGATGCAATGAGCTCTTTATTCACTGGGAGTGTTCATATAGGCTACAGGAAGGGAAATGCTTGCAATGAGTAAATATGGTTGAAAGTAATGGTTCGGCAGGATTCTTTTAGGTCAGTCAAGTATTTATTAAGTCATGACATGCCTTTACACATGCAACATGAATAGTTACAAAAGGTTTATATGAAATCAATGTAAAATGTGGAGATAATGCATTAGAATAACAAGAATTTTAAGAACAGGATAAGAAACTTAGAAATCTTTTTAGCTGTTTGACCCTGGACAAATCCTTTAACCCCAATTGCCTAGCCCTCCTGGCTCTAAGGCTTGGGAACCAATATGCAGACTGATTCTAAGACAGAAGATAAGGGTTTAAAATAAAAAAGAAAGAAAAGGTAGAAATAAAGACTATAGGGGGCAGCTGGGTAGCTCAGTGGATTGAGAGCCAGGCCTAGAGACAGGAGGTCCTAGGTTCAAATCTGGCCTCAGACACTTCCCAGCTGTGTGACCTTGGGCAAGTCACTTGACCCCCATTGCCTACCCTTACCACTCTTCCATCGAGGAACTAATACACAGAAGTTAAGGGTTTAAAAAAAAAATATATATATATATATATATAAAGAAATAAAGACAATAATACAACCTAAAAAAATGCTAGCAACCACCCTATGGATAGAAGCCCTTCTTGGTTCTTCATATGCAAACAAGCTAAGATAGAGGAGCCAAATTCCCAGCCCATAAGACTCCAGAATGGGTCTAAATTACTTTATAGTATAGTTTGAGATCTGGTATAGCTAAGGGTAGACTGTGTTCTTATCTCTCCATTTTATACTTTGGGAGACTGTGGCAGAAAGAAGTTAAGTGACTTGCTCAGAGTCACACAACTAGTAAGTTTCTCAGATCACATTTGAACTAGGGTCTTCCTGACCATACCTAGTGCTTTCCATCCACTGTAACAGCCAACACTATGTTCACTATGTTTCCAAACTTCTTACCTCCTTTGACTTCACAACATTCTTTCCTATGTTGGGTGTGTTCATTTTACAAAGAGAAGGCATACCTCAAGATCTCATGTTTGCCTGAATGAATAATAAAGTTAGAACCCAGTATTTTCCCACCCATGTTCTACCTCTATTTCAACACATCCTATATAGCACACATTCAAAGTAAGGCTTTATTTCAGTCTTCTGGAAAAGTAAGTCATAGGAGTTTTGGTACCCAGGCTTATAAAGCCCCAAATCCAAAGCTATTAATCCTCTGATATCCAATCACTGTATGTGGATTCAACAAAACTGAGCATATTATTCACAACAAATGAACTTCCTCAAATTGACCATTTCCTTTCCCCACAATGTCTTAATCATTGTTAAGCATTATCCATCAAAGTTAGCCTATAAATAGGCCAGTTATGATATAAGCAAGAACACTACTAGCTGTTTACACACATTAACAGGGTTGTTGTAAAGATAAAATAAGATAAAACACATAAAGCACTCAGCACAGAGCCTGGCACATAGTAAATATTATCTAAGGGGAGCTTACAATAGGAAAGAAAAACTAGAAAAGAAATTAAGTAGCAAATTGTTTTTAAAAATATTAAAATTTTTTGTGTTATTTTTAAATTAGTTCTAATAAATAGAAATTTTTCAGATGGTCACTCTTTGCTTTAATGAACTTTGGTTCCTTTAGAAAGGAAAATACTAAAATGAAAAAAAAATGCTGCTTTGTTACTACTTTCTCCTCCCTTTGGGCTGTGTTACTGGGATAAGTGTTGTAAATGGAATTATCAAAAATTATATACGAGTTATCTTTCAACATAACTTCTCATGACTGCTTCAGTTCTTTAATTTCAAAATTTTGGTTCTTCATAGCATTCCCTAACTAGCAGTTTTTGATCTTTTTCATTTTGTAGGTAGAGGACAGCTTTTCTATTTAGAAAAATCATGTTGATGAAATTGTAATTCATAGTTGAGTTTCAGGAAAAAAAAACACTCACATTACATTAACCATATAAAAGTCATTTAAGTAACAAATTATTGTCTTGTAAAAGACATGTAGAATTTTAAAATAATAAAGATTTGAACCTATAAAAAATTATATATGAAAAGTAGATTAGATTGGGCATATGGCAAGATTGGGAGCTGACCAATAGAGAACCTGAGTGTTCTGCTAGTATAGTAGGACCTAAACTTTTTGTTTAAAATCTGTACATTTACTTGTTTTCATTTATGCACTCCTGAAAGTATCAAAAAGGCTTTGAGAGGGCATCTTCCTAGATTTCATCTCAGAACTAACAAGGGAAGAGAGCTATTTTGGAAGGTTGCCTTTAGTTAAACTCCAAGAAGATGTGGAATTGGGAGAAAATGAATTAGCTTTTTAAGTTCTGTTAGTTCATACACTTTAAGTCCTGTTGGTTCATAAAAAACAACAAACCTATGGCTAATTCTCATTCTATAAATTCTTATTTTACTTCTCAATATACAGATCTAAATGGATCTCTATGAGTGGGTGATCTAAATGGATCTCTATGAATGGGTCTGTTCTTCATAAGTTTCTTAATTATAATATTATAATTTATAATATATTGCAATAGGAAAGGATGATATTAGAGCCCCATTCCTCTCCTAAAATTAAGTAGCAATGACAGAAAAGGCAAGAATTGATTCATCTGTCTTTTCTTCAATGCTTAACACTAGACCTTGCTCATATACTAAAATACTTTAAGGACTTGTGATCTCAACAGTACTAGTCTATCAACAACAATGGAGAATAACCCTCTACACCTATCCCAATTCCTGATCTTAGGAAATGATCCCTGTGAGCTACTGGAACCACTCCCCCCCCACCCCCCAAAAAATTCACTCTTCTACAACCAACCTGCTTATGGCATTCTGTGAAACTAACTTAGCCTGTCAGGTTCTTGAGTGACATGCAGTCAGTCACCCAGTCCATTAATGTAGTTCTTTTCTACAAGGTAGGGCCTACCAAAAGTTTGCAGTTTCCTAGCATTGATCCCCCAAACCCCTCTTTCAACTATATTATATAACATGAGTCTTTATAGCTAGACTTTAAGAGCTGACCGTTTTTTTTTTTAATTTCTACTCTCCTCTGGGTGAGGGACACCACTACTTCATTCAGTCACCAAATATCTGAGTGACAGTTTTTCAACAATTCCACTTTTGATTTTTTTAGAGCTCTTGACAGCCTGTTGACACTTAACTCTGTCAATGTCCCTATTAAAACACGCAGTGCCTAGGGCTGAACTTAACATTCCAGACACTGTCAGAGCACTGGGACTAAAATTCTAGGCATATTCTGCAAACACAGACCAAGTTCATAATAGCTTTTGTAGTACTCATATGACACTGTTCACTAAGAGCGAGCCACATTGTAAGTAAATAAGTCAGATTCGGAGTAATTCCTATTCAACTAAAATACACTGGCTTTTTCAACATTGATTTGTGCAGGCCAATTCTTCACCCTCCAATATATAAGGAAGAGGGAAGAGCAAAATCTAGATTAATAGAATTCCAGGATGATGTTTTATATATATATATATATATATATATATATATATATACATATATATATATATATAACTTTGATGGCTCTTTAAACCAGACCTAGATGAAAAGTTATATGAAATAAATAGATGGCAACCTCATTCATTTTATATATCTATCCAAAGAGTGAGAAAGAGTTGTTGATGAAAATAAAAAAAAAAAAATGAAAACATCACATTATATAGTAGGGATATTTCT
>NC_058130.1:81367051-81386794 GCF_016433145.1 Gracilinanus agilis | reverse complement strand
GTGTGTGTGTGTGTGTGTGTGTGTGTGTGTATATAATATTTAAATATTATAGATATATCTATATAATATAGGTATATGTATATTATATATGTGTGTGTGCATATAGCGGTGGGGTGAGGGGGGAAGAGGGGAGAAGGAGAGAGAGAGACTGAGGGGATGGGGGGAGAGAGAAGGAAGATAGCCATAAAAGCAGGGCATACCAGTGGGAGAAGACACAATTCGAATCAACTCTAAAGGTACAAAGGAATACAATCTGAGGGGACACCAGAAAGGAAGGGGATGTGAAATGCTAACAAAAAGACATACCTGGCTAACTATTCAAGAGATTTTATAAAGCTTTTTTCTCCCACCCTTTCCACTTACTAATATGTGACTTGCTGAGCCAAGTGGTCCCAAATCCTGTCAAGAAGTCTTTGGCCCTAAAACTTTGACCTCCATCTTAAATTCATGAATCCTATATTGCAATCTATACCAATGGTCATGAGAGATCCTATTATTGGAGACAGTCCAGGAAGATATAAATAGAATAGCAAATGTCAGAGAAACTACATTATAAATGGTGGTAGCAAGGTATGTTAATATGACTAACATCATAGTTCAGCTACATTGTGGGTTCAAGAGGTTTCTAAATATTGCTCCTATTTATAAGGAAAAGCCCTATTTTTCATGAGTAAATATGCTCTGAATTACAAATTATTAATTTTCAAACCCAGTTTTGAAAGCCATCCTTTTCATGATTTGGAGACTTCTCTTACTTAAGCCCGAGATTCAGAAGGCTAGAAAAACTTAAAATATGTTTTTTAAGACCACAACCACACTCTAAGACAGTTGCAAAGTGTAATAGTACAAAGAAGATACTGAATGGGATATTATAGCAATTCCTTTAGAGGTTAGGGGTAAATTTGAATCCAGTTAAAGTGACTTGTTTCCTTAATCCTCCAAAGCTGAATAAATCTCTTTGTTATTTGTATATGCAGGTATAAACATATCTGTAGATAAAGGGAAGAAATATCTAGCTTTTTTGAAAAGCAAATTCTAACTGATTAAACAGAGCAACACCATGAAGTATGTTTACTAAGGGTTTATTTCCCTTATATCTATTCAAGAGTTTATAAAATTAAGGGTATGTGATTTGTACAAAATAGTTTCAGGGGGGTCATTGTGAAGCAGCAGAGAACAAATGGGGAAAAGCATTAATTTTGGCATCTGCAAAGTTGAGTTCTAGTTTCTATCTCTGGATTGTCACTGAAATCTGTCATTTAATCTCATCTTTAAAATGGGGATAATATTACTTACAGTGCCTACTTCTTCACTTTGCTGTTAGCAAAGTGCTTTGTAAACCTTAAAATCCTACAGAAAGATGTCTCTCTCTTCCTCCCTTCCTTCAGAATGAAATTTCTACCCCTCCAATGCACAATAAGATCGGAAAAAACACTGTTTTGTACAGACGAAAGGACAAGACATACTTCAAAAATTGTACATTCTGAACAGATATCACTTATGCTTAAACTAAAACCAAAAATAACTCCCATTTCTTATCCAAGAGGAAGTTGCTGCCTGAATTTTTCTCTGCTGGAATCTTGGGACCTAATTCCTTATCTTTGTCTCATATGATATGATACCCTGGTGTTTCTAAGCAAAAATAAAATAATAATAGAAAAATATATCAGAAAGGGGAACTGGATCATCTAAATAGATACATTTCTTAAATTAAAAAAAAATACTTTCAAATCTAAGAATCAATTTATTCTTGGTCAGCAATAGGAAAGAGCTAATAAATAAGACTTTGGGCAGATAGGTGGCACAAGTGACAGTCTTAAATTCAAAGCTTGCCTCAGATACTTAGATGTGTGATCCCGGGCAAGGCATTTAATTCTGCCTCAGTTCCTCATCTGTAAAATGAACTGGAGAAGGAAATGGCAAACCACTCCAGTACATCTGCCAAGAAAACCCAAATGAATTTGTGAGGAATCTGGCATAACTGAACAACAATAAAAACAAAACTTTACTAGAATAAGTGTTAAAGATTGATATTTTTGTGAGCCAAAAAGATTTTTTCTTTCTCTTATAATTTTGTTTTTTAATCTGGACCTAAGATTTCCTTGGCTTGGGGACTTTGAAGTAAAGAAATTCCCTCTATCAATTTAAAATAGCAGTTGTTTTGCAATTTAGTTTGTTTACTGAAAGATTATATGCTGCCTTGCCCAGGGCACTGAGAAGGTAAGAACTCAGCCAGGACTTTCTGACTGCAAGACTGAATTACCATTTATTAAGGGACATTAACTCTCTTCACCAAAAGAGAAGCAAAGCAATTCATAGCAAGGATTTAAAGCCTTTAAATGTTTTCCAGTGAAATGGTAAATGATGAAAAGAGGCTTTTTCAGCAATCTATTAGACTCACTTTTAGAAACTCAACATAATAAGAGTTTCTTTTTTATTCCCATTTAAAAATAAAGTTCCATTATAATGGCTGTCATAACAATGGGTTGTATATGTCAAAGCTATATCAGTGTACTCTGACAGAGGGCTCAAATAGAAGTCTTTTGTTAATCTGGCCTGAAGCAACTCTCTATAACAAGTAAGCTTCACCAAAAAATGTTTCCTCTTCCTTCTATTCACTTAAACAATTACTTGATAACAAAAGGACCAGATAGAAAGCTACTTTTTCTTAAGACTTGGTATGATGAGAATTAAGAACTCCCAGTTCTTTTTTCCCCCCAGGCATCTAGAAACAATCAATCTTAAACTTTCCTGAATCTATCACTCTGGCTCACCATTCTCTTCTCTCTTGAATACCACATTTTGGCACAGACATAACCCAGTGCAGCAAGTAGCCCCCATCATTCATGCTAAATGATTCTTCCCTCCTTCCCTTCCCACTACTAATTTGATTGCCACCAACCTAATCCAAGGAACAAGGACAATTTTCAGGACAAATATAAAGAGATGGCTGGATTCCTTAAAAACTGGTTGTCTATATATTGTGTATATAATACAAGAGAAACAGGAATTTAAGATGTGATAGCTCTCAAAATGTGGAAAAATCCCGAACCTAAGGCTACAGTGATGGCTGACTACTCCTGTAAACACAGTAAAACCTTCCTCTGGCACAACATAAATATGATCCCTCGCAATAATTTCAGCTCCTCTTTCTATATCTTAATGACTTAATAATTCAATCCAGTCTTTTCCCTACTGCACTTCCTCCCCATTCAACTAATGTCACTGCAGAAAAAGAAGGACATGTAGGCCTAGGGGTTATTTTGCATTTTTATTTATTTCATAGATTTTCACAACAAAAAATATACATTTACATAATCTTGTGGCCTTTCTTCTGGTAATGAACCTATCCATTCTTTCTAGGCTTTGTGGCAACTTTTATATAATATGGAAGAGGACAGGAAAGGGTGAAAAATCTTCATACAAAAAGGCATAAAAAGATGTCAGTGAATAGAAAGCCAGGTCTAGACAAGAGAAGTCCTTGGTTCAAATCTTGCCTCAGATATTACAGATGTGAGCCTGGGAAATCACTTTAACCCCAATTGTTGAACTCTTACTACTCTTTTGCCTTGGAATCAATCCTTGGTATAGATTCATAGAATGAAGGTAAGGATTTTTTAAAAAGAGCATAAAAAGAGATAATCTGTATTAAGCATTTTGCAAACGTTGTATATAAACAAATGTTAACTGTTATTATTAAGATGTGCAGCCTCTTACTTGACTCATTCTTTAAGCCTTTACAATGTGGTAAAACCAATCAGAAAATACACTTTTCTGGCAAAGCTTCTGAAAACCCTGAGGCATCAGTGTGGGGCCTTTAAGAGTATATAACAATCAGAGCAGAGTATTTTGTTTCAAAGTAATCAAAGGATGAAAGGATATTATCCTATATGACTTCCATTAAAGCACTCACTATATACTGGCACTGTGCTAAGTTCTTTACAAATATTTTACAAAGTTTCAGATTCAGTTTTTAAGCCAAATGTCAAAATGATCTCTTTCTAATATAATTACATTTGAATTTTTATTTGAAAAAGTAAACTACCATTCAACTTGAACACTCCTATTTTTCAACGGGAAAGTCTCCAAAACTTTGGAATATTTCCCAAATCCAAAATTGCCCTCAAAGTTTATAAAGATTTCCAAGTACTGAAGACATTCTAAATTTTATCACAGGCAAGAATACAGAATGATAGAATTTTATGATTCAACCTTCTATGTCAAGCTTTTTATAACAATAACAAACATGTTCATCTACCTTCAGAATGAATACTTTAAATATTCATTTTTTTATTCATTTCTGGATAAGTATATATTTGGCAAGTTCATCCTTATGTTGAGCCAAAATATGCTTCCTTAGAAATTCATGTTGTGTCCTATTAAGTCTACACACTTTTCTACATATTACTTTTATTATACATAAGAAGTTAAATAATTTGGTATCATTAAGCTACAGGTCTTAGGTCTACAAGTCTTAGGTTTCATATCTTATGAGATATAAGGAAAATATTATATATAGTACAGCAGCTGAAAAGTTCTAATATGGAAGAAAAAATCAGAAAAGTATCAATAAATGACAAGACTATTAGAACATTAGACTCAGACAATCAACAATCATGGGAAACTTCCAGAAAGTTTACAAAGACTGGATGAAAAATTTAATATCTTAGAACAGTCTATTATTCAATTCCAGATTTATCTCCTTATCTTCTATACACCTCAAATATTAATATATTATTGTTACTATCTCACATAAAAATCTAAATTTAAGTGAATAAATCATTGTTTGGTTTGCGAAACCAAGATTTTTACATAATTACACCATAAGTCCTATATTTACTCAAATCTGAAAAGCCTGAGAAATCTAATTCCAAAGAGAAACAAATCATTTTTGAACATAGTAGAAAAAAATATTGATCAAAACTTGTGTCAAAACAATTGTTATTAAAAAATAACCAAGGTCAGTGAAGAATGATCCTATTTTTGGTTTGCGTGAAACTAAATTTTCCTATTTTTACCGAGGCTGGAAATGCAGCAGCCACTTCTAGACTAGATCTCACTGCTCATTTGCAAGGAAGCTTGTCCTGTTCCATTTCTAATGGGAGTTGGTTGACCCCCTTTCGCAGACTGGGGATCCCTTGTTTGGGACACAACCTAGTGGCACAGGATTTAGGGAAGACAACTGATAGGTTGAGCCTCAAATTCTTGTGCTTAAACTATTTACTGACTTCAGTCTACTCAGTAACAGAGATTATAGGCATGTACTATCATACCTAGAAAATGAATGACCTTCTAAGACAAAACCAAATCATTTTAAGGAATAGCTAAAGTTCTTACCATATCCTGGTTTGTACAAATTGGTTGGGCCACGCTCTGATGGACTGATCTGAGAATAATGTGGAGGAGTTTTCACTGAAAAAGAAAGAACAATAAATGGCTTTTATAATTCTGCTCTTCAAAAATTAAAAAAAAAAAACCCAACATGTCTAAGACCAAGTGACTGTTAATATTAATAGAGGTTTTCTTACCATATGGTGTCTCAGGAGACACAGGAAAAGCTGGAGTAGGAGACACAATTTCATTCCCATTTTTGGTTGGTGAGAATATTCCACCATCAATCACATCAAGTTCTTGAGGATAACTGGCTACCATTGTCTACAACAAGATTGATACGGGCAGAAAAGTAAAGTGAGGTTTAATGGACAAAAGACATTGGCTTCCTTACTAAATTCAAATGAAGGTTAGGGGGTCTAGAATCCAATTCCAGATATATGGCTTTAGAAGTTAATTTGAGAAACAGCCATCTTTATAAGCAAGGCCATATACAAACTCCTATGGATGGAAATCAAAGCAAGCAAGTCACTTGCTAGCTCCCAAGAAACTTATATCCAATAGGGGAAGAAAAACATGTAGAGAGCAAGAGCTGGAGAGGGAGGGGTGTCTTGGTTTAGAGCTCTCTGGGAAATAGCATGAGTGAATAAATAAATCAATGAAAGTAATTCATTAAATCCTTAAATTTATCTAGCATTGTGCTAGGAACTGGGAATAAAAATACAAAAGCAAAGAGAGTTCCTGCCCCACAATTAACTTATATTTTAAGCAAGGAAACAATAAATAAAGGCAATGATAGCCAGGAAAGGGCACTTTGTCCAGGAGGACAACTGGAAAAGTGAGTAGAACCTTGAAGGAAGTGGACTGACATAGCTCTTTTGGAAATAATAACACAATTTTTGATCACGGTTCCTGGTTCCAGGACTATAATAGATGAGGGAGGAGAAGCAAAGAGTATATAGGGTATATAGATGGCTATGAAGCAAATCTCCTGAGAGAAAATTAATTTGATGAACTCTCCTCTCTCTTTTCTAGTGCTTGGGTTATGGTTCAGAACCATTCTGAGTGATTTAGAGTAATATGGACAGGAAAAAATGGTAGAGAAATAAGGAGAAATATATTGATTATATATAAAGGAATTAACACAATTAGAAGATTAAAAGCACATAAACTGTGTATATCACCAAGATGTGCATGCTGAATTGATCTGTAAGCCGTTGAAGATATTACATATAGAATATGTAAAATGGCTAAGAAGTCATGATTATGTCGCATCAGGGCTAGGTATATCTTTGATAAGAATATAAAAAGCAAGGTTGTACAATGGCTAGAGCACCTGGCCCAGAGTTGGGAAGAACTGAGTTCAAATTCTACTCAGGAATTTAGTAGGTTTGTGGTCTTAGGAAAATCACTTAAATTCTGTTTGTCTCAGTTTACTCACCTGTAAAATAGGAATAATAATAGCACCTCTCAAAATTATTCTGAGGATTAAGGTCTATATACACAGGTGAGTATATGTGTGTGTATTAAGTGTCAGTGCTTACCAAAGTGTCTGGCATATAGTAGGTGCTATATAAATATTCGTTTTCTTCCAGATAAACAAATCTTCTCCCATTACCCATTTGAGAGATTATAAGAGTTATGTGATAAGTTGGCTGAAAAAGAAGTCATGTCAAACCAAATCCTCTATCTCAAAAAATCGTAAGAAATGTGTCAAATAAATTAAATAACAATAACAAAAAGATATAAAACTATTTAATCACAAGAAAATTCTCATAGGAAAATCAGAAGAAAGACTAAAAAAATATATTAACGCTAGAAAGATGTGCCAATATAATGAATACTATGGAATAAGAAACGTAATACAAAAAAAAACAGAAGAGAGGAGTAATTAAAGAATAATAAAAAGACACATTAAAAATAATAATGGAACATCCATAATTGTTTCCAGTGGGCTGTAGAAAATGAATTAAAAAAACCTCAAAAAACAAATTGAGATGGAAATTAAGTGATAACAGTTCAAAAAAATTAAAAATGTTATAAAAAAGATAGTTGAAAAATGATAATTTCTATAATATGGTACTATTTCAGAAATAGAGACAAGAATATTGAAACCCAAAAAATGAAGATATGGAAAAAAGAATATTGGAAAAAATAGTATTAGATGTTATTGTTTCTTACATAGTCAAAATTCAAGTGAAACTTATAGAAGGGATATAAACATAGGGTGGAATTTAAATCTTTTAGGATAGCCCATTTAACTACAGAAGTGTACATATAAGAATGAACCTGAACTGGATTAGATGTTTTGAAATCTTTTGAGGAATGGTGTAGTAAAAATACCAAGTTATATCTACCTCTTTCGTTTCCCCTGATGTAATAAAGGATCCCAAAGTTGGAACTGGATCCAAAGTAGAAGCTTTTACCCATCCACATCCAGTATATGATGGCTGCCCCGCACTGTTGTCATACTGGCCAAGGCTTAATTTCCTGATTCTCCCTCCAGATGGATCATCTCCTAGGTTATGAGAAAGAAAATTAATGCAAAATAAATATAACTGTTCAGTGGAATCTTTCATTATTTTACCCTAAAAAGTTCCTCATTAAAAATAACTCTTTTTTTGATATTTCCTGTCTAATCTTTATAAAATTAGTTGTACAAAAATGTAGCAAATATATGGAACCAATTTTATAACATTTTACTTTAACACTTTATTGGAATCATGGTTCCATCATCTTTAGAAATAAATGAGAATAAAAAAATGTGCACAAGTAAGTCTACATGCTTTGTGACATAAGGCTAAACAAATATCAATCAAAATATTTAACAACTACTATGCGTATTTCATACTGCTAGAATCCTCACATAAACTTATCATGAATCAATCAAAAAGTTTATTGAAGAAATGGTCTACCCATAGCATCCTGCTATGCTCCACTCAGAAACAGAATTCTTAGAAATTATAATTATAAATTTTACATTTTATATATAAATTACATATAAATAAAATACATATACATAATTATATAAATCTAAATTTAAATTATAAATTTAATATAAATCTAAAAATCATTAATTTAGGCCAGAAGGCTGTTAGTAGAGATGCCATAGTGGATAGAGTGCTGGGTCTAGAGTCAAGAAGACTTGAGTTCAAATCTGACTGTGTGACTAGACGGCAATCAAGATGGGTATCCAGTACAGATGAAAAAAGAGACATTGGGACATCACAAGGGACAATGCAGAAGGACCATACAAAAGAACTGAACTGTATACAACACCTATGTGATTTGGACAAGTTCACCACAGAAGCCATTCAACCAGTCCGCTTTGGTTGTGGTTGTTGTCCAGTTAGTCAGTTGTATTCAGATTCTTGGTGACCCTGTGGACCATATCATTCCAATACTGCCCATGGTGTTTTCTTGGCAAATATACTGGCATGGTTTAAGGCAAAGAGAAGTTAAGTGATATGCCCAGGGTCACACAGTTAGTAAGTGTTTGAGGTCATGTTTGATTTTAGATTTTCCTGGCCCCGGACCCAGAATTCTATCCACTGTGCCACTAGCTGCCCCATACTTTGGTTTCATTTATAAAAAGGAGATAATAATAACTACCTCAAAGAATTGTGAGGATCAAAAAGATAATATTTCTAAAGTGCTTTCCAAATCTTAAAGGACCACATAAATGCTATTTATTAGCTATATAAAAATAATGATAATAACTTATTTTGTAAAGTAGCTTATAGCTTATCAAGATAATTTTCCCAAGACAGACCTAGAAAGTAAGGTTAAAAGATCAGAGACAGCACTGGAAAGGAAATCACATTCAACACACTCACACACACACACATACAATATTTAGAGAAAGGTAATGCTAAAAGATACCATGAGAGATCAGAAAAATCAGGATACAAACTCAAGAGCCTCCTACTCTGGCTACCTGGGGGACACTGGTAGTGATTAGCATGGCTAAGTTACAAATATGGAAACTGAGACTATGGGGTAACATTGACTTGGTTATGGCAATCAAGCAAGAAAATCTGGAAATGAGGAGAGTCGAATTAAGGTCTCTCGTTTGACTAAAGCACAATATATCTTAATACAATTAAGAGCATTGGGTCACACAATCTTTTTCAGTCCTATGACTCATCACAGTTGTCAAATTCTGTTATATCTACTTGAGTTTTAATTACTAAAATAATTTAAAAATTTGAACAAACCTCGCCTTACTATTTTAATGTCTAGAAATACTTTTTTAAAATACAATCACAACTTTTGTTGCTTAAATTAAGACAAAACTTAGAAATTTCTCAAATAAATTGGGGCCTGACACATAAAACCTGGACTTTATCTCCTACCTTAGTAGGAGTTTAGATCCATCAAAGTTTAGAACATCTTTAACAAGTGATATTTAGGAAATGGCTAAATGTCTGGGTAATGGGCTAAGCACTAACTAGCTGGAAGAGAATTATCCCAGAGCACAGGGTGGAAGGCAAAAGTTTACATTCTAACATTAAGATAACATGAACATAAATAAAGCAAGGAGAGATTTCTCTAAATAGAAGGGGGTGGGAGTGAGGGTGGGAAGGAAGAAAGAACATTTTCCTGTGTTGTTTTCTGTTTGTTGGTAAAAGGAATGATAATGTATTCTTGGGTCCTTCTACAAGTGAGAGGCCAGAACAGGATTTCTAGGAGGAAATAAAGCAGAAAAAGCAGCCAACAGAGCCAGAACTATACTAAGCCATGGAAGAAAATGGGGACAGGATAATCAGACAACAAATAAATTCAAGGTATGAGGCAAAGTGGCAAAAATCTTAGTGTAGCGATTAAGGAAAAGGATTCATGTATGCTAAAAATATTTATATCAGCATTTATTGTTGGTGGTGGTAGTGAAGGTATTGAAGCAAGGGGGTTCTCTTAGATTGGGGAAAACTGAAAGAATGTTGGTACCTGAATGTGGCATTATATTATCATACCACAGAGAAACCTGGGAAGATTTTTATGAACTGATGCTACACAGAGCAAAATGAAGAACCATTTATTTATACAATGACAATATCATTTAAAATCAAATATCTTTGAAAGACTTAAGAACTTTGATAAGTTGATGACTAATCAATCACAGGACCTAGGACACTGATGGCAAACCATTTAGAGATGGAGTGCTGTGCCTCGCTCTCCCTATCCCCTTTCCCCCACATGAAGGAAAGAGAAAGCACTCCCATTGGGCTACCAGGTGGAGGGGTGGGAGAAGTGAGGAATGTCCTCAGTGAGTGTAGAGAGGGGGGAAGGGGAGTGGCCCCAGCACTCTGCTCCCCTCCAGCTCTGCCACCTGTGAGCTGCTCAACTCACAGCTCCAATTGTGCTGCTGGGCAGAGAAAGTGGAGGATGTGAAAAAATGTCATCAGGCATGGTAGAGAAGGGGAGGGTAGCAGCTCGGTTGGAGTCCCTTGGCCTTTCTAGTAACGAACTGCAGGGGGAGGGGAGGAGTGCCCACAGAGAGTGCTCTTCATGCCATCTTTGGCACTCATGCCATCAGTTCACCGTCACTGACCTAGGAGATGGATTATGAATGGTGTTTCTTGCCTAAAGAAATAAAATGAGACATAAATTTTCAGGCTTAGTAAATGTCTTTGCTTGACTATACCTTAAGAAGAAGGTTTGTCTGTCTGTCTGTCTGTCTGTCTGTCTGTCTGTCTGTCTTTGAGGAGAATGGGTAGGAATTGGGTGTGAATCCAAAAAGAAAGAGTGCCAATGAAAGAAAAAATATATAGAAGAGAGCAGAAGAAAGTTCAGAAGGAGGTATATTGTTAATATAATCTAATATTTATTATATTTGTAAAAAATGTATGTAATAGATATTCTAAGTTTCGTGTGAAATCACCTTTGTTCTTTATATATAAAAAGTTCTTGGTTTTCTTGATGTACATGTCAAGTTCACAATAAAAACTCTGAGTCAATTTCAGGAACCTCTGAGTCCAAGGTTCGACTATATAATATATTGTTCCTGAATTACCTACTGCCAAAGATTAAATAGTAAATGGGATCATAGATGCAGGGATATAGAATCAAGAAGTGCCCTTATATAGCAATGTAATGATTTTACAGATGAAGAACTTTAGATTTAGAGAGGCTGAAATGACTCCTCTAATGTCAGATAGGTGACTCTGAAAAACCAGGATTAACATTCATGTCTAGGTTATCTTAAAGCAAAATCATCACTCCCACTGTTCCGAGATGGTTTATTACCTGGAAAGTCAATTTTCTATCTTTGCCTATTAAAAAAAAAAGCAATGTGCATCTAGTTCACAGAACAACTTTCAAAACTCTATAAAGGCTAAGAAAACAGAGGTTCTTTCTTCAAAACAGTGTTCAGAAAATAGTCCTTCATCTCTAGTGTAAATATGATTTGGAATAATAACCAAGCTAACAGATATATGAGTGTTGAAACCCTTAGAAAGCTGTTAAAAGGCAAAAATGTTTATTGCAACATTTTGGTGTTTAGGAATCAGGATCACAGATTTAGAAATGGAAGGGAACTTACTGACCACTGAGTCCAAACCTCTTTTGCTAACATAATTTTTCAGATAAGGGACCTGAGGCTAAGTATGCCATGATAATTTTGCATCTGTATAACAGCTTATTGGTAGGAAAACAAGTGGAACATGATTAAGGGCTGATAACATCCCAAGTAGCCATAAGGATCAGAGAGATGCTGAGCAGCTTGAGTTGACAAGATTTGGTAACTAACTGAATACTTATGTCAGAAAATAAAAAGCTATGAGGATTATCCAGAAGTTGGGAAAGTGGGTAACTAGAAAGATGAAAGAAAGAAAGTCAATACTTGTTGATTCTAACTTTAAGAAGAGTTCCTTCCTCCCTACTCACATGACCACTGCCTCTGTTCAGGCTACTATCTCCTCTTGTTTATAGTACTATCCTGGTCTCCTAACTGGAATTCAAGTTTCTAGTTTCTTTCCATTCCAATTCATCCTCAACCAGCTACATAATCTTTCTAAAGCACAGGCCTGATGTTACTTGCCCTGCTTCTTACTGGTTCATTATCACAAAGAAATCTCCCACACTGGCCCAAAAAATATGAGGACAATTTGCACCCACAACATTCTGAAATTTTCTATTAAAGGTGTCTAATAAGATACCCAAAATTGAAAGCTACTAGTAAAAATTGATTAAATATGGAATTGATGAGTTCTCTTTACTCATGCAAGTAAAAGAAAGCATAAAACACCCTTAAGTATTGTAGTTATTACTACCTATTAAAAGAGTTCCCAATCTTTTTCATAGCAAGGATTTATTTTATTGAATGAATGAATAAAATATTCTATAGGTTCTCCTAGGATGGACATTAACTTTTCATTTCAAATGAATGAAATCTTCTTAGGAAGGGCAAGAAAATTTAATTTTTCATTCTATGGCATAAAAATGGCTCCCTGAATAATTGTTGGGCTTCTTTTTCTAACAAAATGTGAAGATTGCTACCTGGGAATTTTTCCAGAGATGTTATTAGATCATAGAGAATTGAAAGGGTCCTTGGAGGTCAGCTTGTCCAGTCACTTCATTTTATAGATAAGGAAACTGAGAACCAAGGAGGATAATTAACCTAACCAAGGTCACACAGCTAAGAAGTGGCATAATCAAGTCTGAACTCAGTTCCTACGACTTCAAGCTCAGTACTGTTTCCACTGCACCATAATCAAATGAACTCTGACACCATTCCTGGAAAAGTTGTATCCAATCTACTCTCCAATAACTGAACTCACCATCTTTGGCATTTTTCAAACCAAAATATCTGTCTCTAATTACTATTCTCCTATATGTGTTGTCTCTCTCCTTATCCCTTTGGAATATGTTATCTGAGGGAAGGAGCAATCTTTGCTGCTGTATTTGTATCTCCACTAATTAACATAGGTTTGGGCATATATTAAGAGCATGATAAATGTGCTTTCATTTGTTCATTTACTAATTCTAATTCTTTGAACATCTTCCACTTAACCTCTGTATGCCTAGGAGGCAGCTAGGTGGCTCAGTAGACCAAGTGTAGGGGGTGGAGTCTGAATGACCTGAGTTCAAATTCAGCCTCAAACATTTCCTAGCTGTTTGACCCAAGATAAGTCACTTAATCTCAGACTGCCTGACAAGAAGATTTACTGGAGAAGGAAATGGCAAACCACTCCAGGATCTTCTCCAAGAAAATCCCGTGGGTTCATCAAGAGTCAGATATGACTGAACAACAACAAACAACACAATGCTCTGAGAAAGATAAAGTAGAACTTAATTCCAAAATAATTGTAATAGTACTTTTGCAAAAGCAAATACCTAGAAACAAAACAGGTTCCCATCATCTGGGGAAAACCTGAACAAACTATAGTATATCAATGCAGTGGATTACCACTGTGCCATAAGAAATGAGAACTATTGTAGAAATTTAGGGTAGGAAATTGTATGAATTGAGGCAGCAACCCAAGCAAAAGCAGAAAAATATACAATGATTAAATGAAGCAAACAGTAACAATACTCTAAAGTGAAATGAACTCAAATTAATTAATTGCAATAATTGATCTTGGCCCGGAGGAACAGTTGATGAAACATTATTTTGTTCTTTTGGGTTATGAAGTGGGGAATTACAAAGTAGGAATGTTGTATTCACTGTTAAATGCAATTATTTTATTAACTATTTTCAATGGCAAGGTGTTTTGGGAAATGACATGTTAAAAAAAGATATCATTTTCAAAGGATGTGGTGTTTTTTCCCCAAATAATTACCAAAATGAGAAAACCATTAGAGTAACACAACTATTTACTTCAGGATTCATTCATTTAATCAATACACAAATTCTTTGATTAGTGACTTTGTTTTTTAACAATTTCCATTCCTAACCGTATTCTTTTCTTCCTTCCACTCAATTGATAATCAGACTGGAATTCTTAAAAAGGTCTTGAGTCCTGGCACATTGGAGGATCACATTTACTTACAACATACAAGCAACACCCAACATGTGATGCATTATCCCATCAATAATCAAGTCTTTGTTCCTCACAATGGAAATCATCAGAAAAAGGCTGATTTTGTCAATTATGGTGAATAGGAGATTCCTGTTCAGATAACCATTGAGGTTTCTTTCTATTCTGAGAGTATATCTCTGATAGCTACTAAGTATACTATTTTTGGAATTATTATTTTACAGGATAACAGAATCTTAAGCATTAGTGTGGAGGTTAGAAATTTTCTGGTCTACTCTTACTATTTTATCGCTTAGCAAATTATAACTCAGATGTGAGATGATTTTTCTAAGGACACAGGGCTGATCATTTTCACAGTTGGTATTTGAACCCAGAAATTCTGATTTTGAGTCTAATGATCTAAATATATTGTATAAAAGAAGAATTAAGACAAGGATGCTACCTTTCTACCATCATAGACACTGATGAAATTCTTAAGGAATCTTGACCTAAGAATATATCTAAGTCAATTTCCTATATACCAGAAATGATGAGGGTCAGTCATCAGTCTAGCCAAGGACACTGACAGGTAATAAAAGCCTAGATGATATTTCTTACTAACGTAAATGTAACAAAGCCCAGCAGCAATGCATCTATATTATAACACTTGTTTGTTTTATAATGATGAAGCCTGGAATTCTGACATCTGCTTATTCAACAGATCAGGGTTTTAATACAGCAGGTATTACATATATTTTGTATGTGATATCTCAACCTTTTTTTTTTTTTTTAAATCTAGAGCAGGGGTTGGCAATGTATGGCTCTTGAGCCATATCTGGCTCTTTTGAGGGCCAGATATGGCTCTTTCTGCAGGAGCCATTAAGTCAATTTTTTTTCAGGCGCTGTTATAGGAACGCACACTGTGAGCACTGTACAGCTCTCACGAAATTACATTTTAAAAAATGTGGCATTTATGGCTCTCATGGCCAAAAAGGTTGCGGACCCCTGATCTAGAGATAGGAGGAGGAAGAGGTCTCTGATGAATAAACAATAAGAATGATTAAATTTTCTGAACTAGAAGAACTGGAAATCTGAAATGAACACATTGTGGATTACTATGAGTAAGGAATTCTTGGCGGTTTTCTTCCTTGGTCATTTCAGGTACTGTCTTTTCCCTTATCTTGTTTATATACTTGTATATAGATCTTACTGTCCACTTCCCAACCATTTACATGTTTACCTTTGAAGAAAAATATTTTGTAAACTACTGGGATGTTTTCTCTATTTCCCTTGTTTGGGCGATTGTTAGTTTTCCTTCTGAAGAATAAACATAGGAACATTCCACTCTTAATGCCAAACCCAGTTGTGGGGGTAGATCATTCACCCAAATATCTGGTTATGTTCCAGATAAAAGGATATGATTCAAAATAATGGATTCTTATGCATATAGCTTTCTTTTTCACTTCTCTAAATAAATAGCTATAGATAAATATATTTGCATATATATGTGTCTATGAAACATCTTTTCATTAGATTACATAGGCTCTCCCATACACTTTTCAGTCTATATACATCTCTATTACTGTTTCTCCATCTCTGCCTTTCATACACATACAAACATATATTACTAAGTCTACATAATATATTACATACTCTTCGCTCTTCAGATTATATATACATATGCCAGTCACACACACAATTTATTCCTCTAATGATATAATAGTAAATTCAAAGGGTCAAATAATCCAAGATCTAGGACTGGAAGGTACCTTGCCAACCAACTAATCTAATCCTCTCATTATACAGATGAAGAAACTGAATCCTAGGGAGATTAGGTTCCTTGCTTAAACTCAATGTGCTAGGAAGGACATTCTGATCAAGAATCTAATTTTATGACATAGTTGATCTGGTTATCTGGCTTCTGCTTTAAAGTCTTAAATGAGGGAAAATTTAGCAGTTAAGTAGAGTCAAAGTTAAATGAATCAGATCTCTATATTGAGTTAGAAAATCATAAATTAATATTATTGATGTTGTATTATGTTTTTATTTATTTTGTTAGACATTTCAGTGACATTTAATCAATTTCGGGAGTCTAGCTATCTCACAGCCTATAGACTGAAATTATCTTTCCTTCTTCCAAAGTTCCAAAGTACTCTGTGCCTTTCTTAAGCATTTGTGGTCATTTTATATTGCAGTAATGTATTAAAAAAATGCATTGTTTAGCTTCCTCTACTAAACTAGAAGTCCTTTGGGGTTGAAGAAAGACATGCAGGAAGTCAGAAGTCCAACTTTTTCCTCTTCTGTCTTCTTTCCAGACCCTTATAGAGAAATCAACAATGGATGAAGCTTATTGTATATCTATCTGATATATTCTAACCTTTTCCATTAAGATTCTTTGTTTTGTTGGCAAAAAAATCAATAAATAAACCCAAAGAACACTAGCATTCTATTTTGCAGCACCATAAACTCTATCATGCGAAACTTATTTTAGTTGATGGTAGGAGGCTGACTTCAGAGGGAACTGACCCTTGAAGGGAACAGCTAGATCTATGAGTTAAGGGAATAGGAAACAAAGACTTTGGAAGAACAAATACCTATCACATCAAGAAGTTAGAATTAAGAGATCCTGAGACTCAAGATACTCTTGTAAGAGAGGCAGAGGTAATGGAAAAAGTCCTTTGCCTGAAGAGAAATTCTCTACATTAATACATCTCAGGAATACTTTCTAAAGATAAGATAAAGTTATCACAAAACTTGGTGTACTATGAAAAGAATACTCAATTCCAGAGTCCTGGTTCAAGTTCTGACTGCCTCAAATATGATGTGTAATGTTTGACAAATCATTTTTGTAACTCAATTTTCCCCATCTGTAAAACAATATGGATAGAATGAATGATAAACTAAGGGCCCTCTAAAGTCAAACATTCCATGGATTGATGTGTCTGTAGAATTTGTTTTATCCCTTATGGGTTGTGGATAAAGGAAAATGTGACCATAGACAAAGTAGGATGGGAGGACACCAAGTGCAGAAAGATTAAACTAAGGCTTTATAATAAGACATTTAAAAAAATTAAATCAGAACAAGCTTCAATAAATTAAATTAAACTCCTCCCTATATTCTAAACAGCTAAAAAAACATTTAAAATCAACTGACAATTTATTTTAATTACTTTATTAAGTGACCAAACCCAGGCTAGATCCTTAAGAAATGGAACAAATGAGAACATATCACTTAACTTAATAAAGGGGGAAAAATGTGTTTTTGAGAGGCCTACTCAGGCTACTTAGAAAATAGTGTAAAAGTAATAAAAAAAAAAAGTTGGACCTTGGGAGATAAGGTAACAAAGCAGCTCTTTGTAGTCTCCTAAAAGCACCTGTAGGTGGCTCCAAGTGGTTGAATGATGAAATAAATTAGCCTATTAACAATATACAGTTTCCCTGGTCTAAGGCAAATGTTTATTCATGAAAGACAATGAAGGTAAAAAAACAATAAACAAACCAACTTTCTATTGGCCAGCTGTATGAAAAACCTACAATGGTCTGTCTTAGTAGCTCTCCATAAATACTGTTTCTTAAGTTATGTGCTAATCATTCAGAATGCCAGATAATACCAAAATAATTTAATTTTGATTTTGAACTAAAGTTCAGGGATTTTGAAAACAATTTACCTTCATCAAAACCAATTTTATTTCAGGTAGCATGTTGCATTCCCTGAGGTCAAACTCATTACCAGAGAAAGAGTAGGGGTGGGAAAAGGGGCTCTAGAGGTTCCTGGAAGATGTAATTAAAATTTACTTAGCTATGTACAGATAACTGCCAGATAAGAACAATGGTAAACAGATAATGAGCAGCTGTGATACTAACTTCCTCATTAAGACTTAAAGTAATGGTATCAAATGGTAATCTTTCAGATACCAGCTTCATTTGTAGTGAAGCTTGTTGTCTGTAGGAAGTTGAGTAATGAAGGTTGCCAGGTGGTAGAATGGATTGAGCATTAGCCCTGAAGACCAGAATTCAGGTTCAGCTTTAGACAGTTAGCATGGATAGATCACTTAACTTCTCTGCCTCAGTTTCCTCATCTGAAAATGAGGATAACAATAGTATATACCTCCTAGGGTTGTTGTGAGGATAAAATTAATATTTCTGGTGTAAGTGCTTGATATTACAGTAGCTATGTAGTGAAAGGAACACTAGACATTGAGTCAAACTTAATTTTAAATCCCTGAAGGTTTGTTCACTTTCTATCTTTTTGATCATGAATAACTTACTTACCTTGACCTCTTTGGTCCTCAGAGGTTTCCTCATGCAAAATGAGTTCAATTGGGCAATTTCTAAGGCTCATTCTGAATTTAAATTCTATGAAAAAATGTAATAATAATTTGTGCTTGTCCTTAAACTTTAAAATTTGAATTAATATCCTAGTTAAGTGGTTCAGAAAACTCCCTCACATTCTTGCCTAACTGAAATAACAAATAAATAATCATTAACAACTGCTTCATAGTTGGCTCAGAGTGTCCTGGATTTTGCTCATAAATACAAATATCTTAAGAAATATCATGGAAAGACAATTGGGCTAACCTATAGCACATCTAAGTTCTAAACTGCATTATCGGTTAATTGTTTGCACTTGCCATTTGGGGAATATGGGTCTAACCAATGCGGGTTTACAGGGATTCTTTGATACCTTCTCACTTAAGAGTCTGAACAGCACCTGTTGGAGTGCATTCAAGTTTCTCTCCTCAAAAAAGAGGTTTGTAAAGACTATATGATGACCCCCCCCCAAGCTGCAAACAGAGAAGCCCAGAAAGGTCAACATGAACAATTTCTCTCATATACAGAAGGATCTTATATTGTAAACCCCAAGGAAAATGGTGACTAGGAGAGAAGAGAAAAAAATATACTAATCCCAAGTTGTGGCAGATGTGCCCAAACTCCAAAAGTTCTATAAAACAATGTTAGGTCAACACTAGACTCTCTTAAGTTGTCCTCCTGCCTTACTGAGTCCTCACTGTAACTAGGCAAACTTGTTATATGCCTTCCTCATTAATTCAGTATCCCACCCATCACAGGCCTTGCCAAAACTTTTCATTTTTGTGGAGACTTTCATGGCACCCCTCCCATCCCCTTTCTCAATTGGGTATCTTGCCTAATACTTTAGGGAGAAAGACAAAGAAAGACACATACAGACAATTCACTAAAAGTTTTCTCCCCTAACTCAGATGTCTTACCCTCCTCTCTTTTCCTTCAATACTGTCTTATGAAAAAGTAGGTCTTCTCATCAAGGAAAACTCCTATATTTCTTAATCCTGTACCACCCTATAGATTTCTATTTCTCTCTCTCTCTCTCTCTCTCTCTCTCTCTCTCTCTCTCTCTCTCTCTGTCTCTCTCTCTCTGTCTCTCTCTCTCTCTCTGTCTCTCTCTCTCTGTCTCTCTCTCTCTCTCTCTCTCTCTCTC
>NC_058130.1:81288855-81366731 GCF_016433145.1 Gracilinanus agilis | reverse complement strand
CTCTCTCTCTCTCTCTCTCTCTCTCTCTCTCTCTCTCTCTCTCTCTCTCCCTCCCCTGCCCCCCAAAGATTCTCCACTAACACTTGTTTCTCTTCCATCCTTTAAAAAAAAACTAACAATTTATCCATCCTTGCTAATTATTTGAGATCACCTAAAATTGGTGCCTCTACTTTCTTTCCTCTCACTCTCTTCCTAACCTTCTACAATCTGGCTTGAGACTTCATTTAAACAGAATTGCTCCCCTCAAAGCCAATAATGATTTCTTAATTGATCCATCTAATGACCTTTTCTCAGTTTTCATTCTTTTGGATTTCTCTGTAGTTTCTGACATTGTTATCACACCTCTAACTGGATACTCTCTCTAGATTTTCATCACACTTTTCTTTTCTCACTCTCCTTCTATAATCCACTCTGCTGTTTTCCTTCAAGTCAGGTCTATTTTCTTTAGGTGTCCCCTAGGGTCTATCCTGGGTCAACTTCTCTCAAAAGAGGATGACTGTTTATTACCAAGATTAAAGTATGCATTCATAGGCAAGATTTATAGAGTTTGCCATCCATCAGTATTCGTATCTGATATAAATATTGCATTTAGGCACAAGTGGAGCCTAGAATTGAATAGAAAGGGGAGAGCAGACTTTTGCTGCCTTCAGGAAAATAATAAGTTGTTTTAATAAAGCTAAGATTCTTAGGAAAGAAACAAAGGCTTCTCTTTTTAATATATTCTATTTGTGTTACTACATAGAAATGATAGAGACTTACAACGTATTCAAAAGAATTCTTTTAAAAAATTAATACATAGAAGGGAAAAGTGTCCCTCAATAAAAAGTATTCCTTCCTTTTCCCAAGATGTCTTTTCCAATATGGCACCAAGGGGGGTTGGTGAGAGAAGAGAATCCCTGGACTATCAGATTCACTGCTCTCCTGCCCTCCAAGTTGCTGCTGAACTCCCAATGTATTAGGAGGAGAATTCTTGAACCACCAGATAATGAGGCTCAAAGACAGATTTGTTAAAAGGAATATGCTTTGAAAACTTTAATGGGCTGTACAAATGGGTAGCTACTGTATATCCCAGCTCTGACTAAGGAAAAGGTTTCTAAATTTCTTTATGTGATGGAACCAGGTCAATGATCATTTCAATTGTTGTCTCATGAACTACTTTGGATGAGCAGGTTTCTTCTCTCCAGAGGGCTTCTGGGAAGCATCAATTGAATTCTAGGATAAATACCTGGTTACAATCCTTACATATCTTGCCTACAGCATTAACTGATAGATTATTTCCAGTTTCTCAACTATAATCTGTTCTATATGATTACATGCATGATAATAATACCTACTAAGATTTATATAAAATTTAAAGAGTCACAAAGTATTTTATTTATGTTTTCTCATTCTTTTCTCACAACCTTGTAAGGTAGGTGCTATAATTATCCACATTTTATCTATTAGGAAATTGAGACTGAAAAATATCAAGTGGCTTACCCAGAGTCATAGAGCTAATGTCTGAGGCAAGATTCCAGATACATAATGAAAGATTAATTGGAAGAATGCCTTATTACCCTCTGGCTCTGCTGCTGAGAGGAAACCATGGGCATTGGGAATTAATTTAAATATACTGAGAGTATAATGAGTCCATGTTTGGGGGAGGGTGTTGTTTTTCTCTTGATAAATAAGAGGTCCCAAAAAGTTCTTTGAAGGCAGAAACAGGAATCTCAGGTAAACAATAAATGGTCCTCAGGGGATATACTCCTCCTCTACTTTAAAAAGATTCTCTCTTAAAAGAGATAAGAGAATCAAAGAATCTCTGAGTAAACCAGGGGTTAAGGAATCCAAGAAGTTTCAGGAGAGTAAACTACCCTGGGAGGATAACTAGGTGTGAATGGGGCTATCAACAGCTGATAATTCTGTTAAAGAGTTAATAAGACACTAATTAGTACCCTCACTTCACTTATCACTAAAATAAATAAATAAATGAATAAATAAACAACTCACAGATAAACTAGGATAGTTGAGAAGTTAAAGGCTAAGTTTTCCAGTATCTCAATAAATCCTACCTAGAGGAAGTCTCTTATTCATTTAAAAGGGAAAGAAGTTCCTTTTATTCTGAAGGCCTGCTTCATGACAGGCTGTGTATCAGAAAGAAGCTCACAGAATCAGAGAATTTAGAGTCCCACAGTACCTCGCAGGCCATTCCTTCCCATACACATTCAAAAGAGAAGCACTATAATCATACTCAGGAAGTATTCATTCACTTTAACTTGAATTAAACACTTATAAGGTACAAGGAATTAAACAAGGGAACAAGACAAAATCTTTAAAAAAATAAATCAATCAGTACAGGCTCTCCCCTCAAGAAATTTATATCAAACTTGGAAAAGCCAGGATTAAGAGAAAAAGGCCAGTAACTCAAAGAAGTATGTTTATTATAAAGAAAGGAATCTATTTGATTTCAGGAAAAGGGGGTGTGTGTGGATATTTCCTGGTTTGCTTACTAGCAATGCAACCCTGGACAAGATACTTAAACTTTTCTTCACTTAAAATCTTGTATATCTGCAGCTATAAAAAGGGGATAAAAATAGATCCACTTGATAGCACTTTTACATGGAACAAGTGAGACAATATCTTTCTGAAAAGCCCTTTGTTATCATAAAATATTATATAAACATTAGTTATTATTATTATTACATGTAATGTACAAACTTCTGTGCTAGAAAGAGAAGAAAATACAAACCATTAATGAATTTCCTAAGAAAAAATCCAGAGAGCCAAAAGGATTTATAAGTTAATTCTATCAAATATTCAAAGAACAATTAACTCTAATATCATAGAAACTATTTTGAAAAAAATAGGTAAAGAAGGAAATTCTTCCAAATTGCTTTTAGGACACAAATATTATGTTGATATCTAAACCAGGAAGAACAAAAATAAAGATAACTATAGACCAATTTCCCTAATGAATATTGATGGAAAAACTATTACCAGGTTGATTTTATGCCAAGATTTCAGGGATGGTTCAATATGAGGAAAACTATCAACATAATTGATCACACCAATAATAAAACCAACAGAAACCCTATGATTATCTCAACAAATGCAGAAAAAGCTTTCAAGATACAACACTCCTTCCTAATAAAAAATTTTAATTAAAAAAATTGAGCTTTCCTTACAATGATAAATTGCATCTATCTAAAATTATTAGAAATCATTATCTGCAATGGGAATAAGATACAACCCTTCCCGATATGATCAGGGTGAAGCAAGGATGCCATCATCACCACTTTTATTTAATACTATCATAGAAATACTAGCTATAGCAATAAAAGAAGAAGGAAAAAACTGAAAGAATTAGAATAGGGAATGAGGAAGTAAAGTTGTCACTCTTTGCAGATGATATGATGGTATATATAAAGAGAACCCCAGAGAATTCACCAAAATATTAATTGAAATTTAAAAATGTTAGCAAAGTTACAGGATATAAACTATCAGCATTTCTATTTACCATAAAAAGTCCCAAAACAAGAGATACAAAGAGAAATTCCATTTTAAAATAACTGTAGACAATATAAAATACCTAGGTTCTGGCTACCAAAGCAACCCAGCAGTTATATGAACACAATTACAAAATACTTTTCACACAAACTCAGTGTGTGAAACAATTGGAAAAACATTAAATGTTCATGATAGAGCAAGTTAAGAAAATAAAAATGACAATTCTACCTAACTTAATTTGCCTATTCAGTGCCTCATCAATCAAACCACATAAAAATTATGTATGAAAAAATAACAAGTTTCATCTAGAAGAAGAAAAGGTCAAGAATATCAAGGGAACTAGTGAAAAAAATATGAAAGAAGGAGGCTTAGCCAAACCAGATCTCCAAATGTATCACAAAACAGCAATTATCAAAACAATCTGGTACTGGTTAAGGGTACTAGATCAAGGAAATACATTAAACAATTAAAAAAAAGGTGTTAATGACCATAGTAATTTAGCACTGAGTAAAACCAAATATCCAAGCTTTGGGGAGAAGAACTCATTATTTGACAAAAACTGCTCTAAAAACTGGAAAACGGTATAGACCAAGATCTTAAATCATACACTAAGATAAAGTCAAAATGGATATTTAAATTAGAAATAAAAGGTGATAGCATAAACAAATTGGGTAAAAGAAAAGTATACATGTCAGACTTATTTAAGGGAAGAATTTATGATCAAATAAAACATAGAGAATATTATGAGAAGTAAAATGAATAATCTTGATTATATTAAATTGTTAAAGTTTTTCTATAAACCAAACCAATGCAACCAATATTAGAAGGGAAACAAATACCTGGGGGGAATATTATAGCAAATACCTCTAATAAAGGCTTCATTTCTCAAATCTATAGAATTGAATCAAATTTATAAAAATAGAAGGCATTCTCCAATTGATAACTGGTCAAAGGATATGAACAGGCAGTTCTCAGATGAAGAAACTAAAATTATCTATAATCATAAAAATATGCTCCAAATCACTATTGATTAGAGAAATTCAAATTAAACCTCACACCTCTCTGATTGACTAATCTGTCCAAAAAGGAAAATTAAAATGTTGGAGGGGAGATAGGAAAATTGGGACACATACATTTTTGGTAGAATTTGACCTGACACAATCATTCTGGAAAGCAATATGAAACCATGCCCAAAGGTTCATAAAATTGTGCATACACTGACCCAGCAATGCCACTACTAGGTCTATATCCCAAAGAAATCAAATGAAGGGGAAGAAGACTTACTCGTACAAAAATATTTTTAGCAGCTCTTTTTATAGTGGCAAAGAATTGAAAATTGAGGGGATATCCATCAATTGGGGAATGACTTCAAAAGTTGTGTTATATGGTTATAACAGAATACTATTGCACCATAAGAAATGATGAAAAGGATGAGTTCAGAAAAACTGGACTTATATGAACTGATGTAAAGTGAAGTGAGCAGAACCAGGAGAACTCTTTATATGGTAAAAGAAATACTGTAAGTTGATTAACTGTTGACTAAATTGTTATCAGCAATGCAAGGTTTTAAGATAATCTCTAGGGATTCAATGAAAAAAAGTTATCTAAAGCCAAAGAAAGAACTGTTGGAGCCTGATTGCAGATCAAAGCATTCCATTGTTCAATTTATTTCCTTTATGAATTTTTCCTTATATATGTGATGTTTCTTCTTTCAGAGCATGAGAAATATGGGAATATGTGTTGCTTGCATGACAGCACTGGTATAATCTATATCAGAATATTTACTAGCTGGGGGCAGAAGGAGGGGAGGTAGAGAATCTGAATTGCAAAATATCATATAACAATTATTAAAAATAGTTCTTAGATATAATTTAAAAAATAAAACAAAAATAATAAAATAAATGAGGTATCTCTACTCTAAAGGACTTTACCGCATAATAGGTGGTAATAGGAGCCATCAGATATATTCCAAAATAACTATAAGACAAAAAAATAAAAATGCTGGGTCAGAATAAAGAGACAAAATCTAGCTGAAACTATAAGGGAACATAAAGAAGAAAATACTTGAGATACCCAAGAATCCCATTCGATAAGAATGACAGTCCAGACCAAATGTAAAGAACTTACACTTATTTGGCAATTTAAAGCTAACAAAACATTTTGTATAATTAAGAAAACTGAAACTTAGTTAGATTAGATAAAGCACTGATTAAGTGCTTACTATGTATAGTCTCAGGGCAGCTAGATGGTATGGTGGATAGAGTAGAGAGATTAAAATTAGAAGACTCAGCTTCATGAGTTCAAATTAATGCTCAGGAGACTTCCAGTGGGGAAATCAAGATGAAGGAGTGAACCAGAGCTACTTCATGTCACCACAAGAATCCTCTCTGACCAAGTTAAAATATTGTCACAAAATGAACACAGGTATGAAAGAAAGAACAAGGAGGCAGAGTGAAAGAATTTTCAAGAAAAGAAAACCTAAATGGTAGGCAGAGATCATCTGGGGAACTGGGGTGAGAGGAAAGCAGAGCCATCAAAAGGTTCCAGCAAGGAAGGAAGAACAAGCCAAAAGCAAGCCACCACCCCAACCCTGGCCCCAGTTGCTGTCCCAGGTTTGGAACATGAGCCCAAGCCAACAGTCAGACTCTGATATCCTGCCTGATCAAATAGTGGTACAAGCTAATGCACACCCCTTGAAATTTCAAGCCTGTGGAGAAGTCTAACTGATCCATGTGGGCCCAGAGCAATGCCAGGATTTCCAGTCTGGGCTTGGTTTAAGGACATAGTATACTATTTGGAGTGGCTGATAGTACTAAGTATTAAATACTCATCTTTCTGCCTAAAGCTCAGGGTATACTCTGAGACAGGGCAATCAAAGGTATGCCTGATTGGATCAAAACCTTAAGCCTAAGCCTGGGGCTAGAATGTGATCAGCCCCTGACCAGATCAAGGTCAGTATGAAATCAAAAGCTTACACCCAAGCCTGAGGCTAGTATTTAAACAATCAGCACAAAGAAAGCAAAGGAAACATATGCAAAGTCAAAAAGAAAAATATGAATTTGACATAAATTCTTGAAGAGCTCAAAAAAAACCCCTTAAAAAACCAATTAAGAGAGGAAAAATGGGGAAGAGAAATGAAAATGATGCAAGAAGAAATGGGCCAATTGAAAAAGGAGAATCAAAAACTTCACAGAGGAAAATCCAGTCTTAAAAATCAGAATTGACCATCTAGAAACTAATGATTACATGAGAAATCAAGAAACAATAAAGCAGAATGAAAGGAATGAAGAAAGAAAAAGAGGAAAACATGAAATATCTTAATGAAAAAGGACTGACCTAGAAAACAAAACTAGGAGAGATAATTTGAGAATTATTTGGACTACCTGAAAGCCATGATCAAGAAAAACTCTTGGACGTCATATTACAAGGAATTATCAAAGATGCATATGAATGATATGTGGAAAAATTAATCAAGGGCTGAAAGAGAAGCTTGCACTGAGAGAAAAGGGAAGGAGAGATAAAGTGGGGTAAATGATATTACAGAGGCATGAAAAATCATTACAGAGAGGGGAAGATAAATGTTTGACAGGGAATGCTTAAACTTTACTCTCATCTTAACTGGTTTAGAGATGGAAAAACAAGTATACTCAGTGGGGTACAGAATTCTATCTTACCCTATAGAGAAACAGACGAGGAATAAGACAAGGGAAGAGGGAGGTAACTGGAGAGAGGAGTAAGTGGGGGAGGAGTGTCAAAAAGCAAATTATTGATCAGGCTATGAGACCTTGGGCAAGTCACTTAGCCCTGTTTGTCTCAATTCCTCATCTGTAAAATGAGCTAGGGAAGGAAACGGCAAACCACTCACAGAAAATTGCAAAAAGGGTCACTAGAAGTCTGACACAACTGAAATGACTCAACAAATAACAACATGTACAGGCACTAGAATGTTAAGAAATATACCCAAGGTCACAAAGATATTAAGTCCTAGAATCAAAATACAAATAAATATCTCTTCTGCCTCTGAATCTAGAACCAGAGAAAGGAGGGGAAAAAAGAAAGCCAAATTAGGAGATGATGGTCCTAAAATCCCAGCACTACCATTTATCCATGTGATATTGAGAAAGACCATTTTGACCTTGAGATTTCCTATCTCTAAAATGGAGTGGTTGAACAAAACGAGCTCTCAGGTCCCTTCAAGTTCTAAATGTAAAATGCCATGAACTATAACCCTACTACCTCCCTAACTGTAGGCAGATTTTTGGGTCACCTCCTTCCCAAATTCGAAGTCTTTGTTCTTTCTTTCCCTCCAAGTCAAACACTCAGTTACCTAATATATCAGGAAACCACATCAGAGATGTTTTTCTCTATTAATTTTTTTTCCTACTGAGGCTCAAATCATTGTTGAAATTTCCCAACTTTCTGCGGGTTTCTAAGTTCATCTGACCAGATGTAAATGTGTTAATTAGTATGCTCTATGTGCCAATGCCCATGGCAATACTGAACATGGTGTTGCATCTCGGGACAGATGGAGCAAGTAGACTATGAGCTGAGTCAAAAATCAGACAGAAGGAAAAGAATATGATGAAATGGATTAGGTAAAATACATGACATTTTCAAGGTCCCGGGTGTTAAACAACCTATTTTATGACAATATTTTTGGGGGATGCTATATGACTATGAATTATGGAATATGAAAATCTCCAAAGAATTTAAAATTTTGAATCATCCAAAGGGCTTGCTGAGCAATAACATAATATGTGAATAGAGAGAGATATGAAGGGAAAAGATGGTAGGATAGTGATAGTAGGTGGTATAAATACCTAAAGAATACTAAGAAACCTAGAAAAAAGGTCCCTGAATATTAGGTGAACATTCTAGAAAATGTATCCAAAAAACAAGTTTGACAGAGACTAAAGATGTGCATGAATTGGGAGTTTTAATACTAGATGAGAAACTTATATCAATGAGATCATAGACTCACTGTAGTGGTAAAGAAACTTTTATACTAATCAATCAACAACCATTTATTAAATGCCTACCATGTGATAGGCATTGGGGATCAAAAATACAAAATCAGATTCAATCAACAGTTTCCCCAAGCAAATACTCAATAAGAGGGTATCTTTTTTTATAATTATAAACAATGGGTAGCATTTATGTAGTACTTTAAGGTCTGTTTGCAAAATGTTTTATCTATGATTCATTCAGTAATTAAATTTGATAACCTTATTCCTGGAATTTGTTTCTTCCCTTATAAGGTAAATGCAAAACAAACTATGTTAGTTTGTGCTTCAAAGGTACCTAATTTTGGTATATTGAAAGAAAGCCTGGAATTGACAAGAATAGTAGGATCAGAGTTAAAAGGGAGGGTATGAAACCAGGCTCTGCAACTTACTGCTTATGTGATCCTGGACAAGTCACTTTACCTCTGGGGCCTCTGTAAAATTAAGAGGTTAAACCTAATGGTCCCAAAAGTTCACTCGAGATCTTAAACGGATTATCTTAAAAAGGGGTTGGGGGAAGGAGAGGCTTGGTTTTGTGTTTAAGTTCAGTTACTGACTATGTAACCTCAGGCTCAAACCTCTCTCAGAACTTGTTTCCTATCAAAATGTGATGAAAAAGTTAGCTATTGTGTTCAATTTTCTTACCTTCCCTTAAATATAAATAATTCATTAAATAACCACTTATATTCATCAATGGGCAGCTAAGTGGCACAATAAATAGAGTACTTAGTCTAGTCAGGAGAACTCATTTTCCTGAGTTGAAATCTGGTCTTAAATACTTACAAGCTGTGTCACCCTGGGAAAGTTCACCCTGTTTGCCTCAATCTCCTCATGTATAAAATGAGCTGAAGGAAATGACAAATAACTCTAAGTATCTTTCCCAAGAAAACTTCAAAAGGGGTCATGAAGAGTTGGATGTGACTGAAAATGACTGAAGAACATTCATTGTGGAATACATATAAAGAGAAATTGAATGTATTAATAAGTTTAATAATAGTGTTAAAGGAATCAGAATGTCCTACTAATTTTGCAGAACCATAGGTTGAGTGATAATATAATGAATAAATATTTTGATAACAATAAATGTATCAAGCCCCCAAGTTATGGAAAAACTATAGAGCCATATTTATACCATCAGCCGAATCTTACATTTCACAAGTTCTTCCAGTTCTCTTGTTATACATTCATTATTTTTAGTAATCTTACCTTCCACCCACTTAAAGGAAATGATCCAAAAAGACTCATTAGCACAAAGAATTATATATGCTTGAGGATAGCTGGAAAGGTCAACAAATGTTGCCTATTGCAACAGTGTAAAAAACAACTGTGTTTCAAGCAAAAATGCTACAAAACTAACCCATATTGTAAAAGAGAATGAAGATCTACCCCCATGATGGAATCAAGTACAAGAAAAGGGGGAAATGTTAAGAATATTGTCTTTAATCCATTTTTTTTTGTCTCAGCAAGGATAAAATGTTGCCATTAGCTATAGAGGCACTGACATGTAAAGGGAATAGGGAATGTTTTTTCCTCAATTTTTTTTTAGTCATTCAGAAATGTTTACAATGGCATATTCTTTTAGAGGCCTTCTTGTCAATGTTTAGCTTTCTCTGGACACTAGTCAATAGAAATATTATAAGATAAAGAGCTCTTTTTGGCAATGAAAAGGTCTAAAATTTAGAAAAATGAATCCAATAATTCATACAATCAGGAGAGACTTTAAAATTCATCTAGGACAATCACCTCATGTCAAAACTAAAGAAGTACAAAGAAGTTAAATTACTTGCCTATGGTCACATAGCTATTCAGAGAGAGACTAGGACTCAAAGGTTTTTTTGGGGTAGGAGGAACTCAATAATTTTCTTCCTCACTCATATGCAAAAAATATTTTTAACATTCATTTTTTTAAGTTCAAAGTTCTCTCCCTCCCTTCCTCGCTTTCCATTTCTCTTGAGAAATTAAACAATCTGATATACATGTACAATTGTGTAAAACATTTCCCTATATTAGTCATTTTGTATGAGACAAACAAAAAATTGAAAAATGTAAAATAAACAATGTTTCAGTGTGCATTCAGATTCCATCATTCTTCTTGGAGGGAGGATAGCATTTTTCATCATGAGTCTTTTGAGAATGTCTTAGATCACTTTATTGTTTAGAACAGTTGTCACTCACAGTTGATCACTATATAATGTTGTTGTTATTGTGTACAATGTTCTCCTAGTTCAGCTTTCTTCATTTTGCATCAGTTCATGTAAATCTTTCTAGATATTTCTGAAATCATGTTTATCATTTCTTACAACACAATAATATTCTAGTACAATCACATACAATACTTGTTTAGTCATTCGTTGTTTGATGGACATCCCCTGAATTTCAATTCTTGGGCACCATAAAAAAAGTTGCTATAAAAATTTTTGTGACAATAGCTCCTTCTCTCATCTTTTTAAATAATCCTCTTTATGATGCAGACTTTGCAATGGTATTACTAACTCAAAGGGCATGCACTGTTTTAAAGTTCATTGGACATAGTTCCAAGATGCTCCCCAGAATGGTGTTATCAGTTCACAACTCTTCCAACAGTGCATTAGAGTCCCAGTTTTCCCACATCCCCTCCAATATTTCTCATTTTCCTTTTCTGTCATATTGGCCAATATGACAGTTGTGAGTGGGTATCTCAAAGTTCTTTCAATTTGCATTTCTCTAATCAAGAGTGACACCGAGCACTTTTTTATGTGACTGTAGACTGTTTTTACTTCTTCAGCTGAAAACTGCCTATTCATATCCTTTGATTGTTTATCAATTAGGAAATATATATATGTGTGTATATTCCGTATATATATATTATATATAATTCAGTTCTCCATATAGTTGGAACTTGAGTGTTCTTGCCTCGTAATCCAATTGTTTGATCAATAAGTAATGCTATTTCTTCTTTTTTAAACCCTTACCTTTCACATTAGAATCAATACTGTGTATTGGTTCCAAGGTAGAAGAATGGTAATAAGGGTTAGGCAATGGGGGTTAAGTGTCCAGGGTCACACAGCTAGGAAGGATCTGAGGTCAAATTTGAACCTAGGACCCCCCTGTCCCTAATTAGGCCTGGCTTTCAATCCACTGAGCCACTCAGCTGGCCCCTACTCATGCTACTTCTCAGCAAGTAGAAATCATAGTCAAGATTTATAACAGATATTTAATTTTTTCCCCTTATTTTCCCTTATTTGGGAAGGCCTGATCTGGGAGAATATCATAACATTTTAAATTTTCTACTATATAAATATACTATGATGAAGATCTCTACTACTGCTACTAGCTAAACCTTGAAGAGTGCTTTAAAGTTTGAAAAATGCTTTTGATAAATTAGCTCGTTTTACCCACTCAACAATCCCAGAAGGGAAATGCTATTATTTTGCAGGTGAGGAAATGGGCTCAGAGAGATTAAGTAACTTGCCAAGGGTCACAGAACTAGTATCTGACACATGATTTGAATTCAAGCATTCCTGACCCTACATCCAACAGTTTATTACATTATGATTAAAAACTGAATAAAATTCTTATTGTTCAACTCATAGCATTTTATACAACTGCAAAGTACCACATAAATGTGAAATACTATAGGTATATTAAGATGCCAGGGGGATTTGCCTCAGTTTTCTCATCTGTAAAATTCCTTTGTAGGGTTGTTGTGAGGATAACATAATATTTGAAAAGTGTTTTACAAAACTTAAATCACTATAAAAATGCTAGCTAATATTATCATCATTGTACTTATTATTATTCTTTGAAAGTCACTTTTTATTTTTTTCTGCCTCCAAATCCAAAACACTCTATCCACTCTACCATCTACCATGTTCTCTCAAAAACAGACAGAATAAACTATGATTCAAGCCAGTTTTCCAAGCTGCAAGAAGGGTGGGAATCCAGAGCCAAAAGATGCTAAGGAATCGATGTATTGGCTAAATGTCCCCTCAAGAGAGAAGCACTTAAAAAATCTTGAATTTTGTCTGAGCTATTGAACCCTCTTTGCCTTTGACACAAAAATCCTGACTGCTTCTGTTATCTCAGCATGAAAGTGACAGGGATTTCTTCAAGAATTTTCTAGCAGAGCTGGACATTCTGGTAGCTAAGCTGGGAGGGCCTGAACGTAGATTCAGTTACTTATCCCAAGACCAGTTTGAAGTCAAAGAAACTCTTCTACAGAGAGCAGGCCACCATCTAACAAGTTTTAGGCCAGAGCAATTCAAGAAGACCAAAATAAAGGTGTGAAGTTGCTGGGATCTATGTGGTTGAAGAGAACACTCACAACCAAAGAAATCAAAGGTCTTGAGGTATTGTCATAATAGATTTAAGCTTAAAAACAATTAAAAACAAGCAAAAACAATTAAAAACAAATAAATTTAAAAACAATTTATTTCTGCCTCCAATAAATATACTGCATTTTAATAATCTATAAGAGACATAAATGACTATTAAAAATGAAGACTTATAGTCCCTTAGAGAGGATATATTTTAAGAAAATGATCATGCTCACTATTGTTAGAGCTAGTATTATAGGAAGCAACATACTATAGTAACATACTAACTTCCCATTTCCCCTTCAACATTTCTCATTTTCCTTTTCTTTCATACTAGTCAACTGATAGGTGTGAGGTGGTAGTATAGAGTTGTTTTAATTTGCATTTCTCTAATCACGAGTAATTTAGAACTTTTTTTTCACATAACTACAGATAGTTTTCATTTCTTCCTCTAAAAACTGCCTGTTCATATCCTTTGACCATTTATCAATTTTGGAATGCTTTATATTCTTAATAATTTAACTCAGTTCTCAATATATCTGAAACTTGGATGTGGGTCAGCATCAATCAATCAAGCATTTATTAAGCACTATGTGCCAGGCATTGTACTAAGCACTCTTGACATACAATAACAAGTAAAAAGAAAGATGATTCTGTCATTCATAAAGTTTACGTTCTAATGGAGAAAAGCAACACAAATAAGGAAGCTGGAAGGGTAGCGGGTGGGATGGTACCCTCCCAAGGGCACTGGGGATAAGTCTGAGGAATTTAAAACAGCTAGTGTGGACTTTTACTCAAAATGGAGATTCAGGGAGGAACTCATCATTTGGAGAATTCAAAGGACAAGGGTACAAATCCTACCTCTCATGAATGCTATCTGACTGACCTGAGCAAATCACTGGACTCAGTTTCTTCATCTATAAAATGTCAAATTAGATGGTCTTCAAGCCTGTTCCACCTCCAGACTGTGATCTTCTGATTCTCAGAATATTATGCTACTGCAGAAAGGGCTCAGACTGCACAGCTGCTTCTCTGTACATATAAGATCAGGGCTCTAGTATCCTACCTAGACAGGGAGTGGTAATTCCCTGTCACTTTTGCAAAGCCTTTCAGATGAGCAAAACCTTTCACTCAACATAATAGAAGAATTGAAAGTAGCATTTGGAAGAGCTCAACATGCCATCCTTTAAAAGAAAAAGGGGAAAAAAAAAAACAAGGCTCACCCATGCCCCACACTAAATTTGATACATTCAAAAGTATTTGGATCCCCTTCAAAGCACTGGTTTTCTCATCATCTCCAAAGTCTCTGAACATGTTCCAGAACTTGTAATCAGATGTTTGGCTACCTCACTTTTCATGCTATCTGAGCCTTTATTCAGTTCATACCATTTTTGCCTTGTTGTAAGAAAAAATATGCAAATTCAGTTTTGAAAATAATTGAATTTGACTATCTGGTCCTTTCACCTAATTCAGTTGCTTCATTATGTCTTGGAGTCAATTCTAGTTCTTAAAAAGTTATTCAGTGCCCTATAAAGCTAAGAAAGCATTGGGTTATTTTTATTATTTATTTACTACTATTGAAATGAAAAAAGGAATAAATTATAAATCATAGAGGAGTAATAATCTGCATCAATGATGGGAGTATCCACTCATGATAAAAAGATCTTGGATTCTGAAGTAATCAGTGTCAGTCAATTAACATTTGTTAAGTGCCTGCTAAGTGCTGAAGGGGATGGGAGGGGGCTGCTCCCTTCCCAATCCCCAGAGGCACCAGAGAATATTTCTCACATGGCCCCCCCTCTGCCCAGTGGCCTAATGGAAAGACTTCCCCCCTCCCCTGTCTGGGATAAGGTGGGGAGAGAGTGGGGCAGGGTGCTCACATGGCATGAGGGTTGCAGTTTAGGCACTCAGTCTCTAAAGCAGGGGTTGGCAACATATGGCTCTTTCTGCAGGAGCCATGAAGTCAATTTTTTTCAGGTGCTGTTACAGGAGCTCGCACTGTGAGCACTGTACAGCTCTCACAAAAAAATTACATTTTAAAAAATGTGGCGTTTATGGCTCTCACAGCCAAAAAGGTTGCCGACCCCTGCTCTAAAAGGTTTGCCATCACTGCTCGAGGCTAAGCACTCAGGCAAATGCAAAAGGGATGAGGCTACCATGCAGTTTTGGTTTGTATCAGTCATTTCAGAGTCACATTTTCCATTTATATTCATTCCTGAAAGTATATGCTTTCTTGTAGATGACTTTTTGGTTCTGTTCTTCCTCTTAAACATGAGAACCATTTTACTCAAAAGGGGGAAAGTCTGTTAAGTTACCATGTTCTCTCCAAACTTCCTTTAAATATATGAGGTGAAGGGAAGAAAATTTTAGCATATGACAAGAATAAGGAGAAGGAAAAGGAGAAGGCTCAAACTTGCCCATGATAGGCAAGTTATTTAATCAGGCAACTCCCTAAATTTGCCTTTTTAAAATCTCAGAATAAGTGAATTATAATCACCATAACTATGCAGTAAAAATGAATATTGCTCAACTATTTCTCTAATAAGAATACCATCTTATACTTGCATAAATTTTAAACCTTAAAAATGTTCTCATGTCCACTGTCTTTCTTTGATCCTCAAAAGAAATCTGTGTTGATAGGATTAACCATATTTTACAAATAGAGAAAATAAGGTCCAAAGAGGTCATACCACTGAAAAGTCGCCAGAGATAAGAATAGAAGCCAGGTCTTGGGATTTTCAGTCAAATGATCTTCCAGTTCTGCCATATTGCATCCATTTATGTCATAAATTATGAGCAAATAAAATTGGAAAGGAAATGCTTTCTATTGTTCATATTATATCCAAGTAAATATAACAAGAGGTGAACTAAGTTTCTCCTGACAAAACTAAAAGAACATCATTCAAAACATTTCAGTAAAACATGACTAAAAAAACTTACCATGTTGGCTGGAATTCCTGCTTATGCTGTCTCCTTTCTCAAGAAATCTATGATTTACCCGTAGTCCTCCTCCTACTTTGTTGTCAGGGGATGCAGATCCATTTGTTTGATTTGCCATGGTATTCATATGAGTTGGGATGGGCTCAAATGTTGGGTCCAATTCCAAGATCAGCCTATTCAGCTGTTCAATGGATTGATCAATATCCAGAGTTGGAGATCCAGGTAAAATTCCAGCATTCAATCCCATGTCAATCCCATTTATCTCTTTCTCTGTTGTTGACCTAGGTTTGAAACTTTCTTGGTAAGAGTGCTGGGATACTTCATTGGGATTTGGTATATTACCAAAACCCCTCTGCACAGCATCCCTGCTGCTGGACCCTCTCGTGGGAGTTAGTGGGACCCTGGATTGGGCTGGAACATAGTTTGAATTCTCTGAAGAATTGTGGATAGCAAACCTCCCCTCACTATCTGTTGCATAGCTGTACTGATGTGCTGCAACTAATTGTTGCTGGCGCACCCATGTCTGAGTAGAATAGGTGCCCTGTCCATAAGTTGGTGTCTGAACTGATACAGTAGGGTTCCTCAAGAGCTGCTGAACCTGCTTGGGCTCACCATTTCCAAATGATCGCTCATACAGAGGATCTACACCGATGCCTAGGTCAGGGGCAAGGGCAATATGGTGGTCTTCCCCAGTGTTGCTCCCAAATCCATCTGATAAGAGAGAATTTTGACTACTTTTGTGACAAGTAAAGTTTCCAAGATGACTGGAGTGTTGACCTTCTGAAGAGGATAAAGTCCCAATACTGTCCACACTATGTAAGTCATGGTTGGGCATCTCATCATCTAGGATGTCTGTCTCTCTGTCTTTCAGCTTGGAGTCTCCATTCACATGAACCTGGGCTGGTACTACGTGACGAGTCCCACTGTACTTATTTCGAGCATCAGTCATATCCTTTGGGGAGCTTACAGGGTCTTCTAATCCAAACCCACTGAGGAGCTGGTCCAGTTCTGCCTTTTCTTGTGGACTCAAACCCCTTTTGGAGCCTGGAGCTGAGCGCTCTTCAGTCTTGTCTGTCCTTACTGAGGCAGTGGAGTGGCCTGAATCACTGCTAACAGATAGGGTATGGTCACTGTGATCAGGGCTATTGGTCACTGGAACAACCTGAGTTCCACTAGGGATGCTGTTGTCAGATATGCTCTTCTTTCTCACTTTAGCATAAAGGCTGCCATCAATGGGACCTTGAGTATGTAATACTGGATGGGTGGAGAGAAGAAAAAAAATATATTGTTAAATGAAAGTTTAAAACATCTCTAGAGTTAGAGGTAAACATTTTTACTGTTATTAATTACACCAATGACTAATGCATTCAGTAATTCCATTAGCTTAGAGAAGTATCATGCGGTAAGAACCACAGCCTGGCATTCTTTTATCACCCTAAACTATACCTTTCACTTCATAACAAAGGTCTCGTAAAGAACTCTCACTGTCTCTGCTCTCTGCCTCTGTCTGCTGTCTGTCTGTCTGTCTGTCTGTCTGTCTCTCTCTCTCTCAAGTTGAGGAAGATAAACAAAAATGTCAGCTCAAAAGTTTGTGGCCATCTCTGCTTTATCTTACTCTGTACTGAATTGCGGTCATACAATAACAAGAATGGAAAACCCATGCTCTCTGGGCACCTGGAATTTGTGAGACATGATGAACACACATTCTGTAACAAACTGACCACAGCTTTTGAAACGTTCAGGAGAGACATGTTTTAAGTATGTGTCTCAGGGCTCCTAGTCTGTCAGTGAATGTTGAATGCATTATCATGGGTCAATGACTATTGGGGTTTCTACACACCCCACCCCCTTCTTTTGCAAAAGTCTGAAGAAATGTCAGGCACTCCATCAAAGGCAACTGCTCCTAAGCAGCATGTCAGAACACATACCTGTCTGGCTAAGGAGGCATACACAGAAAAAACCAAAAGAATTCCTTCTTATTTTGGCTTTACTAATGACAGAGAAACCCTGTCATGTTACACTGCAGATGTAATAAAAGGAAGTGAGTATCTGGCTCAAGGTGAGCAATCATGTAATACCCTCATGTAAATATAACAGGAGAGAATATAAGGGAATGGGGAAGGAGTGTGTGTGTGTGTGTGTGTGTGTGTGTGTGTGTGTGTGTGTGTGTGNAATGGGGAAGGTGTGTGTGTGTGTGTGTGTGTGTGTGTGTGTGTGTGTGTGTGTGTGTGTGAATGCATAAGTATCCTAAAAGGTAAAGATCTTCATTGAAATGAAGAATACGTAGCATTCAGAAGGGGTTTGTACATAGAACTACAATCTGTGGGGGCGGGATGGATTTGGATGGCAAATTTAAAGTACACACTATAAGGTCAATTGTGTCCACTCTAGATTTTTGTAAAAAGTAACTTGCTAGTATACATGGACTTACTGAGTCATAAACTCTTAAATCCCTGAGCCAACCCACAAAGAGATTCTATAAAACACTTAAAAGAATCAACTCTCTCACTTTCTCATATGTACAACTGGATCTTTAAGTCCTCATGATCCCCGTCCCCATAATGACCACCTTGCATTTATTTGTGGAATTTCATGTGAAAATGAAGACTCTTCAGGTGATTACTGAAAATAATGAGTAAACTGACCATTGAGAGATATCAATGTTATAATAGATCATATTATAGGGAGGGCATATCTTGACTACCATTCTATATATGATCATAAATAATTATAAGATGGGAAATATGATTGGAAATAATTATATTGCAAAATTTATAAATAATTTTTCTTGAATTTGTTTTGTAGTTCCAAACAACCGTGTATTGAGGTCTTTATTTTTCATGGAGTTTTTATTATTAATTGCACAAGGGAGAGCAAGTTAGTGAGAGGGGAAAAGTAATAAAAAAATTGCCATAAATTAGATGAAAAGGATTAGTGCTTTAATGCTATAATTATAAACCCAAGAATGAGTTGGAAAACAGTTCCTCTAAGATATAATTGACATATAGTCCAAATTGCAAACCAACAATTTCTCACCATAAACAACTGTTCAGAAATTATACTTTAGAGATTAACTAAGTATAAGCAGTGTTTATTTTTTTAAACCCTTACCTTCTGTTTCAATATCGACTGTAAGACAAAAGAGCAAAATGGGGTAAAGTGACTTACCCAGGCTCACATAGCTAGGAAGTATCTGAGTTCAAATCTGAACCTAGAACCTCCCATCTCTAAGCCTGTCTCTCCATTGGCTGAGCCATCTAACTTCCCTAAATTCTATATATCTGAATTGGGACTGAAAATACTTGCCCCCCACACACAGGGAAACAATTTTCAATACAATTAAATAAGCATTCACAAATTGCTAACTTTGTGTCAAGCAGCATTGTGCTAGAGCTAGAGCTACAAAGAAAAAAATTATATAGTGACTAAAAGTCAGACATCTCATATGTATTGTATGATACTATATAACTACTAATATATCATTCATTGTACTAAATGATGAACATATAAAGCACTAATGGCAAAAAAAGTCCTTGCCCTTGAGTAGTTCACATTCTAATGTTGAAGAAAATATGCAAAATATATATAAGTACATATGTCATATGTATTATATATAACATAATGTATATGGGAAAAAATCTTTGTACATTTTTTATATTTCCAAACATAATAGTGCTTCTCAAAAACAAAAAATAGCCATGCTTCAGTCAAGCAAGGAATGGATGAACACACATCTAGAAGGCGCCTGAACTGGTTACACATGAGGTGGTGGAGATAGAAAAACAAAGTTGTCATAGAGTCAGCCCCAAAGGAGATGGCATTCTTGGGTGGAATTATCAAGGTAATTTGGGAGGGAAGCACTTGAAGCTGGGGATCAAGGTATATCTCATGCAAGAGGGGAAGCTTGACCTGAAGGAAATAATGGAAAGGAAAAAAAAGGATATAAAATATTCTCAGCTGTAGAAATGAAGAAATGCATCCCATAAATGGGGGTCATGTAAAAGGAAAAAAGATAGGAAATGGAGTGCCTGTTGTGAGGAACAGAAAGAAGTCCAGTTTGGCTGGATCAAAGAGTGTATAAAATTAAGTATGTAATAAGGCCAGAAAATAACTTGGATCTAGTTTGAGAAGGGTTTTATATGCCAAACTTTTATCATAGAGGTAATAGGGTGTGTTATTGAGCAAGGGAGTGCCAGAGTTAGACCTGCCCTTTAGAAATATTACTCTGGCAGCTATGGGGAGGATGGATTAGAGAGGAAAGAAGAGATTCAGGGCAGTGAAACTAATCAAAAGGCAATAGCAATCAGGCATAGGAGAGGTGATGATGGTGATGATTGTGTGAATGAATGAAAAGGGATGAATGACAAAGATGTTTATAGAAGCAAAAAATTGACAGGACAGCAGCTGACTGGCCATGGGAAAAGAAGGAGAGAGCAGAGCCAAGAAAATGTTTGAATTTGTCCTGTACTACAACTCCTTCCCCATCTCAACCCACCAATAATATATCAAAAATTGGTCTTCCCCTCATTTCTTTTGGTCCAAACTAGTTATTTCAGAATGGGAGGAATTCACAGAGTGGGGACAACCCCTGAATTCAAAGGGCCCTTAATTGTCTCAGGGAATTGCCTAGGCTTTGTACACTGTCACACAACCAATAGAGGAAAGAATTGTCTCAAGTTTGACTGATTTTTTAAATTGCCATTCTCTCACCAATATTAATGTTGGGTTTGAAAAACAAACTAATTGTAGAAAATAAGCTATCTAAAATATAAACAAAATGGGGTACTCAATGAAATTGTAAAGGGGGGGTTCATTGACTTGGGGAATAATGAGAAACCTTGGCTTTTGTTTGTTTTCTGCAACTACTGAAAGATTGATCTACCTCAGCAGGTTCTTAGGGCTAGCCAGTGTTACTGCAAGGCAGCAACTACCTTTTTTCAAGAATGGTTTAAATACTTAAATATTTAAAGGTTCCCTCCTAAGAACTGTCTTGTAATGGAGTTACAACTTTGTATTCAATGCTTCTACTTTTTCTAAATAACACTTCTATTTTCTCCTTTTAACTTAATATTAGTACAGCTAGAGAAATTATTTTTGGTCACAATAATTTTCAGTACCTCTGTAATTCAGAGCACAGGCTAAGTAGATCTTAGAATATTAATACTTCAAATCAAAGTATCACTGAGTGTTAGTTGGCCATGCCTACCAGAGCTTTTTCTCTATTGGCATGATTGTAAGTTCATGGTCTCCAGATTTCTAAGCAGGTCTTTATCAGAGTAATAATAAATCGCATTTCACATTCTGTAGCTTACACAAATCTGGCTCTATGTGGTAAGTAGCACAGGTATTATTATTTTCATTTTACAGGAATAGAATCCCTTGGCAAGTCTATTAGCCTGTCTAAGCCTCACTTTGCTCTTCTGTAAAATGAGGTAGTGAGAGTAAGTCCTGAGTTTCCAATCTTTTTTAGTTCCCAAAACTTGTGTTTTCAAGAAATCCTTCCATATTCTCTATTCAAAAGGAAACAAAATAATACTAGAGTTTACATTAACATTATCGATAAGAAAAAAGTAAAAAGATTAACTCATCCCCCACTTTTCTGCCTTAACAAACTTGTCCCATTCCCTGAGGTGCACATATTACAAAATTGGAAACCGCTTGACTAAATGATCTCTAAGGTTTCTCCCAGCACTAAATTCTGTGATTCTGAGGGTGAGAGATCAATTGACTTGTCCATGATCAGGTAAGTATCAAATCTAGGCTTTAAGCTACTATCTTCCAACCAGTAATCTTAACTTCACAATATAACAAATAGGGTGGTTCCTATAATACCTGTGCCAAGAGGGCAGGGATTCTATAACATACACATAAGAAGTAAAAAAAAAAAAAAAACTGCATATAACACAAGGAGGTCAAAGGCTGAAAGAAAAGCACACAGCCAGTCCAAAATATTTAGAGCAATATTAAGTTCTTTCTGTAGTAAACCAAAAAATGGAAGCAAAGTAGATCCCATCAACTGGAAACTATCTAAAAGGATGAGAAGTTGGCAAGAGGTGAGGTGGTCACATTTTATTAAGCTCCTTTATATATCAAGGCACTTTATACCCCAATTTATCCTCACAACAACCCTACAAAGTAAATATTATTATGATATCCATTTTCTAGTTGAGGAAACTGAGCCAGAAAGAGGTTAAGTAATTTGCCCAGGGTCATGCAGTTACCATGTTCAAATATGAAATCAGGGTTTCCAGTCTCCTGACCCAGAGCTCTGTCCACTGTACCACTTGGTGGCCTCTAAACAAATAGTGGTACATGCATATACCATGTTATCAAGAGCTTCACTGTATCCTAAGGACTGTGGGCCTTTTCCATCTTGCTTACAGGAGAACCATCAACATATTTTGAGTTCCTCCTATAGAATGAGAGTTCCTTCAGAGTAGAGGCTTTTTTAGTTTTCTATTTATATCGCCAGCACTGAGCACAGGTCCTTAATAAATGCTTCATTCATTCAATCATCAGGCATTTCTGTGCTATAGGAAATGCTGAATATGAATTTAGAAAAATGTGAGGAGATTTATAGGGATATAAAACCAAGTGAGCAGAACAAGGAAAGCAAAATACAACTTAACAACAATGTAAATATTAAGAACAAAACACAATGTAACTATAATGTTCAAGCTTGACCTCTGTAAAGAGATATAAAAATATTCCTCCATCTTTTCTTCAAGAGTTTAAGAGATAGTGGGTGAAGAACACTGTATACATTCTCGGATTCAGTGTGGGTTAGTTTTACTAAAATATATATATATATATTTTTTTTTTTTTCTTTTTAAGAGTGTAGCGTTTTTTTTATAGCCCAAGGCAGAAAGAACTCTCTTATTCAAATCAAAGATCATTTTCCCTTTTTATGAGTTGTTTTGCTTACTTTCATTCAGAAAAAAACATCACTAGAAGTTCAAAGATTGGAGGAGCTTAAGAATGGAGAGAACAATGATTAATCAGTTAATTCATTCAACAAACATTTATTTAGGGTTTAGCAAGCTGAACTAATTAGCATTTCAAAGAATGGTGGCAACAAGTGACTGGGGACTAAAACTCAGCAAGGGAAGTTCAGATCCACAAAATCACTTAGTAATCTGATGAGGAAGGAATTCTCACCTTCTCTTTTCTCCCTTCCTTTCCTTCTTTTACTCTCTTCACCCCATTTCTTTCCCTTTCATTCCACATCTTCATCACTCTAACCAAAATTCATTGTATTTGTCCAATAAAGTTTTGTGTTCCCTGTCCTTAACTTAAAAAGCAGATGATGTCAATGTTTTATGCTTCCCAAGTAGGTGGTTCAGTGAATAATGCCAGGCCAGGAGTCAGCCAGACCTGAGTTCAAAGATGGCCTCAGCCACTTCTTAACTACGTGACCTCTGGCCAACTTTGCCTTGGTTTCTCTATTTGTAAAAAGAGCTGGAGAAGGAGATGACACACCACTCCACTATCTTTGTCAAGAAAATTCTAAATGGGGTCAAACACCACTGAAATAACTGAATGTTGTATTTTGATATTGAAATATGTATTACTGTATTAATTCCATTGTTGTTGTTGTGTGAGGTGGGAGTAGGGAAGGAGAAAAAGCGAATGAGTTATTGACCCTTGAGAATGACAAAGGTCATTCACTGATCCTTGCACTAGACCTTGAATTACTACAGAGTAATAGGGCAATATTTTTCTAAACACATGTTCTTTTATAAGTGCCAAACCCATATTAGGGCCTGACCTCAAAAACACCACATATAGTGAACACTGTCCTACTCACCTCACCATGAATATGAGTCACTCTGTACCACCCAGTAAACAGAATTTACCAGAGTGAAACTATTTACATGAGATGGATGGCAATATATGTTTTCAATGTGCTATAAGGGAAAAGCTCACGTTTCTTACAACCATAGCTTTCCAGAGACAGGCCTACATCAGGGCAGGAGGGAAAAAAAGCATGTTACATGCCATCACACGCTTGAAGAAAAGAAAGAAAGAAGTATTACAATATCCATTATGGAAACATGGCAGAAATATTGACGCTAGCATGGTGTATAAATGAGGTACATGAAATTATAATAAAATGAGACAATATTTGGCAGCATGCACTAAACTATGAAGTCATGTCTTTAAAAATGCCTACCTTCTAAAATAAAAACTTCTGGAAGTCATTGATCACTTCACATAACACTTAAATTGTGATGTACAAGCTAGCTAGTTTTCAAATTTTTAAAAAGAAAAAGAAAATTGGAATCATGTTTAAACTGATCACAATATGAAAATAAATTCAACGAAAACCAAATAACCCATGAGTATCATTTAAAGGAAAGTACACTGGACATTCTTCCTGAATTGTCTCCCTGTCTGAAATCCTTCCTGACTCCAGTTCATCCTCCACAAAGTTACCAAAATGATTTTCCTGAACAGTAGATCTGATAACATCCACCACTTCAAACTTCCCTTGACCCTTCCCTTTACCCTGTACCCACATATCATCCAGAAAGTCCTTGTTACCTCCAGGATCATATATAAATTCTACTAGTTTGGTGTTACAAGCCAATCACAACCTAGCCCCCACCAACCTTAACAATAACTTCCTCCAGATACCCTTCCATTCTGCCAGTGTCCTCCTCACTGTTCCCCATATTTGACAATGAACCAATTTCCCCTCCTCTATCTCTCATGCCTAGGACACATTCTTCCTCACCACTACCACCTTTAGGAATCCCCTTTACTAACGGAGATGATACCAGGTGTTTAGTCATAAATCTTCCTTTTAGACTCAGCTCAAGGGCTTTATAAAATAGGACCTTCAGCTACGATTACTTGTGTTGTTTCATAGGTCTTTTTTGTATGCATATACATATACATGTGTATGTAGGAATGTATGTATGTTCCTGTTATTTCCCTGATTAGAAGATAAACTACTTAAAAGAAGGTACTCCTTGTTTGTACCCTAGTGCTATATCTCATAGTGCATAACACAAAGCAGGCCCTTAAATGATTGTTAATTAGGAGTGAAGAGACCTGAACTGGAGCCCTAGCTCTGTCACTGGATAGATAAATAAATTCTGAAGTCATTATTTAACCTCTCTATGATGCTCAAGTACCTCATTTGCTAAATTGGGTAATAACATTTGCTTTATCTTTTTCACAGGTAAAATGAGTAAGGATCAAATGAAATAATGCATGTATAAACTCTTTCAAAAGTATAAAGCATACAAAAATTGATAGCTTTGAGGAGTCAATTCCACTAGGTCTCAGTTTCCCAACATATAATGCCAAAGAGTTAAATTAGATAATCTCTAATAACATTTCCATCTTTAACATTCTATGAGTCTCAACTCGATCCTAAAGGAAAGTTATGAGAAGGACCCTCATGCTGCACTCTGCAAAAGTTGGGAGTAGGGCATGGAATCCTGTGTAAAATGCCAGACTTTTTCAAACACTATGCTTAATTTGCTGGGCTGTTTTCTTCTCTTTTTCATTCTTTTTTTTATTTTTCAGAAAAATTTTCCATGGTTACATGATTCATGTTCTTACTTTCCCCTTCATTCCCCCCCACCCCCACCCCCATTTTGCCTCCCCCCCCATCCTCAATAAGGAAATGCTTTCTGAGAAAGGAAAAGGGAAGTATATATTGGGAAATGTATATGATATAAAAACAGAGATAATAAAAATATATTTTAAAACTTTCTGTGCACTGGTGATTATACTATTATATAGGGCACAATCTTGTTGTGACAGCGACAATACAATCTCTCTGATTCTCAGGCTGATGAAAAGAAATATGAGATCATGGAAGGAACAAGAGACTTGAATACAAAAGACATGAGACAAGTCCTGTCTCTGACATGAACTCCTGTGTGACCTAAGGTAAGTTACTGAATTTATATTGATTGAACATTTATTCACCTATAAATGGAGAGAACAATACTTGTTCTGCCTATATCAAACAGAGGAGATGAATATAGCCTTGTATTAGTGTAAATCATAACATCAATACAAATGTGAGTTGCAGTTTGGATGATCTGTCTGTTTACACAATTACTTCCCCTTTATCCCTAATGCCCAAACTCTGCAAGCTTCATGCTCACTTCCATGACAGAGGGGTACAATATTTGGTCAAATGTATGAAAGAAGTCGGACTGTCCAGATGGAACCCTCAACGGTACTCTCAAGTTCTAATGGCATTTCCAAAGAATTTATGATCCACTCACTCTTTTGATATGTTTATGATCCTCACTGAACTAATCTCTTTCTCACCTTGCAGATCATAGCCCTGAGCTCAGCTCCCTCCTTGGAAACAGGGAAGGAAAGTAAGCCTTCCTGAGCACCTTGTTTTTTTGTTTTTGTTTTTCCTCAGCTTTAATGTTAATTTTTTTGTCTTGTTCAACTGAGACTCTCTGTCTTCAACACCAGACAGAGGCAATCAAGGAAAGACAGGGGCCACTGAGAGCCATACACAACATTAGTCTTAGGTTAGTGTGGTGGTACCAGCCAAATAAGGCTTCCCTAAATCTTCATATCATGTCTAAGAATTTGGAACAGGTCTAGCATCTCATGAATAGGAAAGTCATGAATGACCTCTTCCACTGACAGCAGTAGCCACAATAGTCACAAATTAGACTATCTTATAATCACCTTGAAAGAGGCAACATTACAAAAAATATAGAATCCTACGTTCAAAAGCATTTGGGAGATTTTGCTCAAACCTAGATAGAAGAATTGATAAAACTCTGGAACTGGCAAATTTAAGCCATAAAAAGATTGTGTCTTCATTATAGCTGATAGCAGAATTTAACAAAACCCTTAGTGAGTGCCTACTTCATGTGATAATAGCCAATGAATTTATGCTCTCTATATATCCTATTTCAGTTCTTTCTCAAAACAACCTTCTGGGGTTCGTTATCCTCATTTAACAAATGATGAAACTAGGGCTCAAAGCATTTAAGATATCTGTCCATAGTCACACAGCTTTGCCAGAGGTAGGATCAAAACTTATGTCTCTCAATTCCATGTCCTGTCTAGGCTGGCTCTCTGAAAGGAAATATTTGTTAAGCTGGACTGAATAAGGCCTCCTACATTAGAGACTGTTTCATCAGATGAAAATTCAAAACCTAATTTTTTGAAGCTAAGGTCCGGCCCAAAGGTTCTGAAATGGTTCCCCCTGCCCCACAGATTTTTTTAAAGTTCATATAAGTACCCAAATACCAAATCCTGGTTCTGAAATGTGGCCTGTGGCATTAGAAGAAGATTGTCCTCAACCACAATGTCTTCCTCATGTTCCAACAGATTTGTGAATTTTCAGACTAAATCACAACTCCCTAAATCCCTCTCTCCTCTCCTGGCATTGCTAGTAAATTGCTCTCTCTCTAAAAAATCACACTTACGGATAAGAGAAATGTTTACGGAACAAATGAATCAGCTAATAGTGGTAAGAAGATTTATGAAAAATGAATTTCCCTGCTTCTGCATAATTAAAGATTCACTTAATTAGTGCAAGACTATTTTTCATTCCATAGAAAACCAAAGCTGTAGAATTATATGCCCAATTTTAACTTTAGAAAATGCTATCTTTAATCTACAAAATTCAGAGACACTATGACTTTAATATATTACAGACTCAGATCAAATGAACCCTTTTCTCTTTCTTTTTACTAAAACCAGAAGATGATGATAAACTGCTAAGAATCCCACAGGCTTGAAAACTTTGGCATTTTGCCTCAATACAACTTAACCACTTGAACTGTTCATTTTCTTATAAGACGTTCCTGAAATAACTCAGCCTGAAGACAGGGTCTTTCTTAATAGTTCAGTCTTAACACTTTAAGAAGAAGCCAGTTTTACAGAATTCAAAACAGGTAACAATACAGACATACTTTACACAGATCCCAAATGAGCTAAGAAAGGGGGTCCTGGCCAGCTCCACTTAGATCTGTTGCACCTTGCTAAGAGCACAGTGCCAAGTTGGCCTAGGAAAAATATCTCACTTCTGTGCAAAGCTCAGCTCTGTGCTCATTTTTTCCAAGGAAGCAGCAGGCTGTAAAACTGTTGGAGAAACACATACTAGCTATTCAAAAAAAAAAAATGCAGCCAAGTGAATGTGAGATGCAAGCTGTAGAATCCTCAAACGGGTTAGAAGCCACCTTCTCTGGACAAAGGAAACAGTTGACTTACACACCATCCCCCTATCCACCCACCCACAAACTTCAGAGATATTGTAACATGTCCTTAATCTGGTGCCAAGAGTCCAAGTGTTACCAACAGTTTACAGTATAAGCATTAGGAAGGCTGTTAAAAGAAAGCCTGAATTCATAGAGTGGGTTGGTCTGTGTGCTTTTACAGATATGACCAATGAGCAAAGAATAACTAATATAAAAAGTTAAGGCTCAATAATTAATACACAGCAGTTCATCTGTCCTCTAGGACTTGACTTACTGGCACCTTCCCTAGTTGAACCCTAAATATCTGAAGGCAGAGTTACAAGTTTCTATATTTTTAAGGCATTTCTCCTTGCATCTTTCTCACACTGCTGCCTTATCTGAAGTTATCCCCTCCCTAGCCACTCAACAACATGAGAAAACACACTTATACTTTGGAGTTTTTATTTTTATTTTCCTCTGTGTTTTATATGTTTTATCACGCAAGACATCTTTCCATATTATTCATTTTGGTAAGCGAATAATCTTATAAAAACAAAACCTTAAAATATATCCTCAAAGGAACAAGTGATAAATCATATATTGTGAAAACACATTTAAACTCAAGCCAGCTAGGTAAACACAGCAAGAAAAACCACCTAGATACAATCTATCCAGAAAGATGGACCAAGGTCACCCATATGGAAACACCCCTCTTAGACAGCACTGATGCCACTGGAGCAGGTAGACCAGGATCAGTTTTCTGCCTTATAAACCAATATTCCTCCCCTCAGGCAAACTTGGATTAGTCCTGGGACACATTCTTTTCTGCCAAATTAAGACTTCTTTCCCCTGATGACTTCTCTCCCCTTCTCCCCTTCTCTTCTCTCTGCTGAGCACAAACTACATCTGTACCTCTCTAGGCTGGCTTACCGGCACAGTTCAGAGACACTGCTTGGCTCCCTTTCAAGCTCAGAGCGACAAAGAAGGAGCATCCACCCACCAACCCCCGCCTGCCAGCTTACCTCCTTTCTGAAACCCACCCGGGCTGTTTCCGGCTCTGACTAGTCAGGCAGATATTCCTGGAGGACAGCTTGAAACCAGAAGTGAAGGCACAAGTATGGGGAAAGCTACCCCAGCTCACAGAGGGCACACATAAGGAGGCTTTCTTTCCCTCCTCTTGCAATTGCTGAAGGTAACTGATCTTATTGGATAAGCATGAGAGTTTGATTCAGCCAAAAAAGGGGGATGAAATGTAAACACGAGGGTGGAGCTACGGAGCAATCAGGTTTAGTGAAATTTGAACTCCTGAAACTAAGGAGGAGGAGAAATGTGCTCTTGGGAAAGGTAGCTCAGCCAAAGCTTTTCCATGTACTTCCATCTCTTTCCTTGTGTCCCCTTAAAAAAAAAAGCCTCTTGATTAGAAGCAGGGGAACCATTTTCTGGATTAGTCTGAGGCATTTATCACTCTTCCTCACACTGCTCCCCCTCAAATAAACAGCTCTTCAATATCCACAGAAAAACCTGGAGTAAGCATCTAGTATTTACAGTCCCACTTCTGCCATTTACTGTGTACCCTTGTGTAAATCACTTACACTCTCTGGGTCACATTTGTAAAATGAGGGGCTTGATCTGGTTCTCTGAAGGTCCTGTCCTATTCTAAATCTTGTTATTTGCTTCACAAGGTCTTAACTCCAAACCGCAGCCCAGTGATCTACATCTCTCTCTGGGCTTGGTCTAAATTTGTACCAGTGATTGTATGCAACACTTTAGGAGTGGCTTATATTAATTGCCTAGACTCCCAAGTTCCCATTTTGTGAATCCTTTTCATCTCTGGCTAGAAGACACTAGAATTAGGTGGGGGTCTACAAGAATCACCTTAGCCTACAGCAAATCTTTTATTTCTCAGGCTCAGGCAGCATTTTGTTTCAGCCAGAGTCCAGACTTCCCTTTACTCTTTAAATGAACCCAACTGCTTGACAAACAATCAAAGTACATTATAATACCAATAAGTCCCGCCCAAAATGACCCGACCATTTCACAAGGGCCTTCTATTGTTTCAAAATCTGTCACCAGTTCACCCCTTCTCCCAGGGAGAAGGAGGTGCACAGTTCTTTCTATGCCAGGAGAGAGCAATACACATGTTAAACTTTAAAAAAAAGGAGGCAACTTTAAAAGACCAGATACCCACAAGTTAATTGCAGAGTATAAACAACAAGTGATTCTCTCCTAACCAGGACTTGATGAATGGTAAAATGTATGCATATTTTATTGTAGATCAGAGTAGATTAGATGAGCCTCAAAGGACCCTTCCAGTTCAGTGTTTGATCCTAAGATCCTTTCTTTGTCCAAGTTTATAAAATGATTAGTGTTTGAGAAATGCTATTAATTTAATAAACATCTAATACCTTGGCCAAGGAGTCCAACATAATTACTTTCTCTCTGAAGATCAGTATAAAAGAAATTACAATGGTTTTGTACATAATGTTTTTCTCTCAAAAGAATAACATAAAGTGCATAAGTTTAAGGTACCAGACTAAATGAGAAATGTAAAGAGTGAGAGACAGACAGATAGACAAAGAAAATAAGAGGGGGGGGAGAGAGAGAGAGAGAGAGAGAGAGAGAGAGAGAGAGAGAGAGAGAGAGAGAGAGAGAACTCAGGGAAGCTAATAATCCTGGCCAAACTGTTCCAAAGTACCCATATCCCCAATGATCAGGAATGATCTACCTCTCTCATCTTTTATCTCTTGAATACTTAACTTTCTTCAAGGATTAACTAAAATCTTGCCTCTTACAACAAGCCTTTCTTGACTGATTCAGTTAATAGTGTTCACAAAAATTGCTTTGAAGTTATACTCTATATACTTAACTATTCCAATGCTATATTAAAAGCTTCCTAGAAAGAAGAGAAAATTTTCTTTATTGTTCTACTTCCATAACCTAGCAAAGAACTGGGTATATGGTATGCATTAATAAAGGTGTATAAAATCAAATGGGAGTCTGGGTGTCAATTACAGATTCAGGCTTAAGTTTTTGGATTTTTAACCAAAGACCTAGAATTAGAACTTTTTGACTAATATTTGAATTTACATGTCAAAAAGTTAGAGTTCACATAATAAACATGAAAACATAAATATGATCAATCATTTTGTCTTTTATCCTCTCAATTTAGTGGGGATAGGGCATTAAAAGCAAACTTAATGGGCTGTGAGTTGAAGAGCAAAATGTCCTTTTGATCTTGCCTTATTTTCTTTTTGATTTAGAGTTAATTTACTTCATTTTGTCAATACCATACACAAATGATTTGACATAAAGTTTTAGTGTGTACATGAGCATGGGCATATGAATTTGTGTGTGCATTTAAAGTGGCACCAAATTGGCTACTGGGTATATATTCTCATCTTCTAGTCTTCTAGTTTTTTAATGCGACTGATATTAAGTAGTAATAACCATAATGCTGTCGTTGACCAAATATTATTTTTCCCAATTGAATTTAGACCTAGTACAGGCTGTTTATACTACTACTATACTACTAGCATTGACATACAAAAATAACTTGCTATTTGAGCATCCTCAGAAGTTCCGCCAGTCGGGAGCTGTGTGGTTCTAAGTGTTTGTAAAGTCTCAAAACCTTTAACTCTAAACAGTTGTGCTTTTGTGAATGGAATTTTACTGCCTACATCAAAGCATGGATAAAGGTCAGTATTTAATGCATCAATTAAAAGTAAAACACACATATTACACAACAAAACCTCGCTTATTTCCTATAAGAAATTTCCAAAGCAGAAAGTAGAGCCCCCTGGTGGAGCACCATGAAAACAAGATGTTTCCAAAAGGAAAAGGAAACAGTATAGACATATATTCTCCAGCTAATGGGTTATAGAATTTATAAATAGCAATGTGGAAATGAGAATATCATCAGAGTGAGAACATCTAGAGAGATTTATGGGAAGGATGGAGAAGTTGAAATGTGGGGAAGGAGAAAGAGGAAAAGGAGAGTGAGGGAGAAAGAATGACCTGAAGACAGGTAGAATGGGAGGATCTGAGATAACAGAATCATGGACTTCTACCTAGAAGGGACCTGAGAGGTTCTCTAATTCAACAATCCTTCATAGTACAGAAAAGTAAACTGATATATTCAAAGTCAAGCAGCTAAATATGTGGCACAACCAGTACTTGAGACTGTTCTGATATTAGGAAAAAATAAACAAACAACCAAAAACAAGGCTGAAAAAATTAGTGAAAAAAATTTTATTTTGCACATTTAAAATATGATTCTGAAGAAAGTGATCAAAAGCCTCAGCACATTGTCAAAGGGCTCCAGGACACACACAAAAATGGTTAAGAGCTTACCCTTGCAGCAGATGATTTCTAAGGCTGTTCCCCCAATTTAAATGTATTCCTCAGTTTCTTCATAGGTAAAATCAGAATAATAAGAGGACCTATCCTCACAGTGTGGTTATAAGGATCCAGTGAGATACACAACACTTTGCAAATATTACTTAAATCATAATAGATGTATTGTTGTTGTAATGCTCCTTATGACTAAAGACTGATTCCTAGCCCATGATAGAAGTAACAAATAATTAGTTGAGGGGTAGCCAAATGGTTCAGTGGATAGAGACCCAGGTCTGAGGTTCTGTGTTCAAATCCAGCTTCAGGCATTTCCTAGCTGTGTGACTCTGGGTAAATCATTTAATCCCAATTCCCCAGCAGTTACTATTCATCTGCCTTGGAACTGATAATTAGTATCAATTCTAAGACAGAATGTAGGAGTTTAAAAAAATACTTGCTTGATCGATAACTCTAACTTTCTATAAATCTAATATAATTAGGAGAAAATAACTTAAAGCCACAGAATTTCAGTAATGTAGTGGCTAACACAGAACTAAATGTTTGTTTATTTTTATACTAATGATTCAGAATCCAAATCTCCTGAATACTATTCTGATGTAATTCCCCCAAAATTCTAGGGCTCCTACCTTTACGTAAGAATCATAGAAGCTCAGAGTTGTAAGGAACTATAGAGGTTATCTAGGTCAGACATGTCTAACATTAGTGTGGCCTAAAACAGATTAAAATACAATTGAGAAATATTTGAGAAAATAAAGAAAAATACATTAGAGCAGAGATAAAAGTTAGTCTGCAATTTTCTAAATCGACATGAGATCTACCGGGATCTTTTGGTGTGGTTAGTAGCTCTCTTTCTCTTCAAATTTGACACTACTATCCAGCTTCTCTACAAATATTTCAATTGACGGGGAACTCATTATTTTGCAAAGCAGGCCACTATATCTTTGTACAATTCTTGCTAAAATTTGGGTGGCTATAATTTTAATTATATTAACATTACAGTAGATAGAGCACTGGGCTTGGAATCAGGGAGACTACTCAGACATTGTCTGGCCTCAGACATTTACTGTGTGTCCCAAGTCACTTGATCCTGCTTGCCTCAGTTCTTTCATGAGCTAGAAAAAGAAATGGCCAGCCACTCTAGTATCTTTGCCAAGAAAATCCTAAAGGGGGTCATAAGTTAGACATGATTGAAAAATGCCTGAACAGCAACAATAAGGCCAAAAACATTGCACAGTGTCTGACATAAACACTTAATAAATGCCTGTTGAGTGACTGACTACTCTAGCTGCCTCAACTTCCTTTATTTATGGAGAAAATGATGAACTGGGAATAAGAGAAACTGGCTTTGAATCCTTCTCTGCCATTTCCTAGATATGTGACCTTGGGTAAGTGACAATTTTCCAAGACTTTGTCTCTTCATCTTGAAAATGAGGATATCAACATCTACACTGTTTAAGTCACAGGGCTGTTGTAAAATTCAAATGATCTAATATAAAGTACTTCACTAGCCTTAAATTCTATCTCCCTATATTCAAAGATATTTCTAGCAGTATTTTTTGCAGTTAAAAGAACTATGAACAAAGTAGGTACCCATTTGTACGGAATGGTTAAAGAAATTGTTTTGTGTGAATTTGATGAAATGGAAATGTGTTGGTAAGGAATTGTGTGATAAAAACAAAGAAGCATGCAAAGATCTTCATGAACTTGATGCAGAATTAATTAAGCAAAGACAAGAAAATAATATGCACAGAAAATAAGGTAAGTGGAAAAAGAAACAAGAAAAAAATCAAAGTTGAAGTTGTAAAATTATAAACAAGTAGCATGGCTTGAAAGAAGAAATGTAAGAATGAACACACATTCTCCCCTTTTGAGGTTCACAGGAGTAGCATACTGCACATAATTTCTGTGTACTGATCAGACATGTTGGTGTTTTTTCTTCTTTTTCTTTTTTTAATTTTAAAAGGAGCCTTTCTGAGAAGAGGAGGAATACTTAGGGAAATTATAGCAATATAGAATAAGAGGGCCAATAAAACTTATTAAAAAAAGAAAAAAAGTTTAAATAGAGAAGATTAATAGTAGTAGTACTTCATAAAATTCATAACTTCAAATAAAAATTCCAATTTTTAAAAATATTTCTTTCTAATAATGAGCTACCTATGCTCTGAGGAAACCTAAGAAATGCTTTCATAAAATTATATAATTAATTTAGCTGATGTGCATCAGCCTGGTCTGGGGATTAGAGGTAAAAGAGAAGGAGAATTGAAAATGTTCTGCCAACCATGTCTAACTGAGGTTAATGTAATCAAAATATAATTGAATGATAGATATACTAATGTTTAAAGTTCATGTGATGAATACACAGCATTATTGAGAAGAAACAATAGGACAAAGAGATGAGAACCTGAAAGATATGACTTTGAACAAAAGGTAAAGATAATTGTGAAGGACTCTGGAACGTTTAATAGAAATTCAGGTTTAAGAAATCAAAGAGAAGCTTGAATACAAAAGCAATTTTGTGGGAGCTACCTGTGAGTTATATAACTCTGACAAGGAAGAGAGTATCTCAGAGAAACTCTGAGTGCAGGATCTAGGGATAAGACTTGGGTGGATGGGAAGATTGGGTGTCTTTAAGGAAAAGAAGTTTAACTTAGACCAAGATCAGCTTAGGATACAAGCTAAAAAGTACTTTGCTTTTCTAGTGATGAAGCAAGAGAAAGCCTTGTTCCATTGGTAAAAGGGAACTTCAAATAAAAGTTTAAAATTCTGATTTCTGAGTGATCTCAGTAGAATGAATCAAAATAACTAACATTTCTATAGTACTTCAGGTTTACAAAGAGCTTTACATATTTTACATCATCTGAAACTTACAGCAATCTTGTGACACAGGTATTCTTTGGCAATAGACTATTAAAGATTAAGTGACTTGCCTTAGCTGGTCATGCATCTCATATAGGTCTGAATCAGGATTCAAACTTCCTATCTCAGTGTTCAGGTGATACTCCTCTACTATAGCACTTAGCTATCTCCCATCATGACTCAAATATTCACAAAATTATATAATCAACACTAATTATGTTCTATTTATTGGCACTGTGCTACATTAAAATATAAGTATAATTGAAATTATTGTGTTGAAAGAATTAATGGAAGGGGAAAGTAGTTACAAGATTCAGTTCAATAAAATTTTAATATGCTCCTCCTATATATATATATTTGGGTATACAGCCATCTGATGGGTAGCTATAGAAACCTGAAAGTTGTCATGGTTGTGGTGTGTTACAGTGGTAAACATTTTGTATATTTTAAATAAAAAAATTAACAATTGAAAATAAACACAATCAGGCTACAGGAAATGAAAAGAACAAGTGAAAAATTCAGGTAGAATTGTTTCTCTTTGGATTATTCAATGGTATTGTTGGAAATAGCCAGTCTTAAGTGGGTTGGAGTGGGTTATTCTTGGGAAAGTCATTTAGCTTATTCTTCTTAAAAGAAAGAATTAAAAATTGGAGTTACTTTATAATAAAGTCTACTATTACAAAAGGAGAATTCATACATCAAAGAATCTCCAGAGTAACATCAGTAAATTCAAAGTCTCATTCTCATAGAGTTGCCTCTCAAGTTCAAAGTCTTGTTTTATAGGAAGGTGCTTAAACCTAAATAAGAAAGCGCTAAACCTAGCAAATACTATAAACAAGACAAACAAGGACTATTGGAGAAGTTACAAAGGTGCTGTGTGAGGTCCATTGGGGTAGGTAGCAGCTGACTTGGGTTATAATTGGTGATGACAATGCAAATGGCATCAATCATTTACATGCAATACTTCATCTCCTATTCATTTTCCATTACACCAACTATGTCCCATGCCTGGAATGTTGCTTCTTTTGTCTTTTTGCTTCTTAGAATATTCTGCATCCTTCAAGACTCACTCAGAGATTATGTCCTGTAAATAATTTTTCTCTCTGTATTCCCACCTCTCCTTGAGTTCCTACCCTTCAGAGATGATATTCCATCTATTGTGTTTGAATCTTATATGACCCTATTTATTTACATTCTATCTTTACCATCAGAGTATAAGCTCCTTGAGGACAAGGAATAGTCTAGCCTTTCTTTGTGTACTCTCAGCACTTAGTCCAGGACCTGGCTTATAAGAAGTATGTAAGAAATATTGATTGATTGACTGTGGCTCAAAAGTCATATTTCTGTTAAGATCCAACAAGCAAAATGACTTATAGGTACCAATGCTGTTTATCCTGAAGCTCTTTACTGAAGAGTTTACCATATATGACAAATTAGTTCATATCAAATTAATAGGTGTATATAACATGAAATCAGTGGCAGCTAGGTGCCACAATGGAGAGAACATCAGGGCTGGAGTGAGGAGGACTCATTTTCCCAAGTTCCAAACTGGCCTTATATTCTTACTTAGTTGTGGGACTTTGGGCAAGTCACTTAACCCTATTTGCCTCATTTTCCTCAACTGTAATATGAGCTGGAGGAGAAAATGGCAAATCACTGCAGTATCTTTACCAAGAAAACCCCAAATGAATTTACGAAGAGTTGGGCATGACTGAAACTACTAAATGACAACACATCATTAAAGATTTATTTGGTAGCAAGTTGCACTAGAATAAGTAGTAAACTCCTTACATAGAAGAATAGGATTTAATAAGTAGACCATACCCCAGGATATTACCTAGTCTAACTCTTTCCATTTTATAGATGATGAACAAGTTACAACCTCCCCAGATCTCATTTCATCATCTGTAAAATGGCTATAATTATTCTTGCATTAGTATCTTACAGGTTGGAAAGGCTTCTAAACATTAGAGAATACTGCATATGCCTAATTCTTGCTGAGGACCAAGGAAGTTAAATGCCTAGCCCTAAAATTACAAAGCTAGTTATTGGCAGAGCCTAGAATAGGATCTAGGTCTTTGGATTCCTAATCCATTACTTTTTTTTTTTTTTTTAATGCTCTTCAGTGTTCAGAGATTTTTGCTTAAATAGCAAAGTCATCTCTTCATTGCCTTAAGAAGTTATATGGGATATTTTCACAATCTGACAAATATGGAAATATGTATTTTATGATAACACATATACAATCTATATCATCCTGTCTTCTTGGGACAAAAGGAGAAGTGGGAGGGACGGAGAGAATGTGGATTGCAAAAAATCAGAAAATGTTTCTTAAAAGTTGGATTGACATATAACTGGCAAAAAACTAAAATAAAAAAAGGAGCTATCAGGGATATTGTGTGGAGCAATAGGATACAAAATTTTGCTTCAGCTCCCTCCTTCCCTCACAAATGGCCTTGACCATTGACTTCATGTGCAACTTTTTATTCTTTTTCTTTCTAATTATCTGACTTGTATCATCCCTGTCTTCCTTCTAAGTAGCCTTTCCTTTAGGCCTGTCAACAGCCACCATATTCACCTTCTGCTAGCATTCAGATTCAGACAGATGAAGCTGTTAGATACTGAGCTAAAAAACCCAGACAGGATTATTGCACTTTTTCAAAGTCTTAGGAAAGACTAGTAACATATCATTGTATTTCACTTTGTACTGTCCTTGAAGGCAAGAGCAGTTTATTCTTCTCAGATAAAATATAAATTAGCTATTCATATTATGTGATTGTATATGAATATTAATGATTGCTGAGGAGGAAGACAGAGGAAAAAAGGGGGAATGTCATTCTCAGTGAGTTGAAAGAAATGCCTAAAGGCATTTTGTGATGATTCATAAAAGATAATCTGAATTTGAAGCAATATAAAGAAAAAAGAAAAAAGTGAAACTTCTCAATTTCCATTTTCTTTATTAAGGAGAAAGATTTCCAGCAAGGTGTCTCAATCATTTTGGTTGCAGGATCCCATTATGCTCTTAAAAATTATTGGGGACAGGATAACTTCAAGGGATTCATGATAAAAAAAAAGAATATCCACTTCCATAGAGAAGGTACAGCAGAGTTCAAATGTAGATTGAAGCTTACTATATTCTTCACTGTATTTCCTCCATGAATTTTTCTCTAGTGGAAGCATTTATTGCTTATATCATTTCATGAAATAATAAACCTGAAAATAAGCATTCCATGATAATGTATGTACAATTTATGTCATATTAACTTCCTTCTTGAGGGAGGTGGGAAGAGGGGAACTAAGAGAGAGAACATGGCTAGTAAAATGTCAGAAAATAATTATTACAATTGTATAGCCACATAATCTGGAAAAAATAAAAATGATTGTTAAAAAATTATTGCAGATCTCCCCCAAATAACTTTTTAGTATAGGTTATAGCTTTCAATATTTATCATATTCAAAATTTAAAAATATTACCATCAAGGAAATATTTTTTATCTTATAGACCCCATTCAAGAGTCTTGAGGAACCCCAGAAGTTCTTGAACCACATTTTGAGAGCCTTGGTATATAATATGACTAAAAATAACAGAGGAAAAATGAGAAAAGTGACTTGCAACCCAACATAAAGCAGGTTGTAAAAAGCAGATCTAGCCATGGGAAATCACAACCTTGCAGGCACATGTGAACTGATGTGAGCATTCATAAAATAACTGTAACAGAGGTAATATCACAAATCTAATAATTCACAAATCTTGCATAAACTTTTAAAGTCAAAAGAAGATAGATTCTATAAATGACATGTTGGGCATGATACCTTGACAAAGTGGAGAAAAGGTTATTAAATAAATGAAGACTTGATAATCTTGAAAATCTTCAGAAAAAAGCATCATTTCTGAAGAAAGGTTTAATATAAGGAAAATTTTTCAAAATTGCCAGAATCAAGTTCCTTCTAAGATAATGAGCTTCTCATTACAGGGTATAGTTGAACTAAGACTATTTGTCAGTTAGGTTGTAGAAAGGGTCCATATACCACACAGGGGGCTGTCTTAGATGCTAAAATTTAGTCTTTATTCTCTCTTCCATCTTAAAAAGTTTCTGATGTTTTTATTTAAAATTATATAATCACTAAGTGACTTAGGATCATAGAATCATAAATCTAGGGCTAGAAAGGGTCTTTTAGGTCATCTAGTCATTCCAGGGGAACTCAGCCACAGAGGAGGTAATGGTATCAAAGAGAAGATGTGCAACTAACCCATGCTCACACAATAGAAATAGTAAACTAAGATTTGAAAGCAGATCCACCAGGAATTTAACCTCTTCATTATTTTAATGATGTGCTTCTCATGTGAAATCTCTCAGGAAACTATGCAAAAGAAAACTATGTCTAAGGGTTAAAAATAATGACATTTCATTATATAATCAATATTATACATTAGCAAAAATAGTTGAATACTATAAAATAGTTTTACTAACTGGGTTGTGATAATAAACTCAAACTGATAGGCCAATTAAGAAATTCTTTTTAAAAATTCGTTTCTTCAAAGTGAGCTTCAAAACAGCAACATCTGATTTTAAGAAACTTGATATCCCATTTCCAAAACTCTCTCAGCCGTGATTCCACATCTTGAGCCAACACTTTGCATGTTCTTGGCACATGCACACATATAAATGGTTAGACTCTTCTTGACCCAACTTGTAGTCATCAGCAGTACAATTACCAGTGTTGGCGCAGGCCCCCTAATGCGATGAGAACAACCCAGTTAAGACTGCATCCTATTGTTCATTGCACTCAGACACTCGAATCCCCTTTAGCTTGTCTGTTCCAACAGAAGAGTTAGTCTGACACTGTAGGCTCTGGAAACAATTGTGGTTGCTGAGGGAGCCAAATGCCAGTTCTTGGAATGTGTGTGGAGGTTATCATCAACTCCTGTCAATAAGCCTCAAGCCTCACTGTGGCTTGAACCTCATTCCTCAGAACTATGGTTTGATCACAGTTGTACTGTGGCAAATAAATTGTAGAGGGTGGGGTTGAGGATGGAAGGAGGTGGAATAGGTAGGGTAGGTTGGGAGGGGAATGGAAGGAATCCAGTACAGCATGTGTGTGTGTGTGTGTGTGTGTGTGTGTGTGTGTGTGTGTGTGTGTGTGTTTAAAANTGTGTGTGTGTGTGTGTGTGTGTGTGTGTGTGTGTGTGTGTGTGTGTGTGTGTGTGTTTAAAAGCCCATCTGCATTAAGAGGCTGAGCTCTAAATTCAACTTTAAAGAAAAGGGAGAAGAAAAAAAAAAGTAAGACAGGGTCATATGGAACTTGGACTTTTCATAACTCTCATAAACTCTGTAGTCATTTCAAATCACTGTTTAACATTCCTGGGGAAATGGGCATGACCAGATTGCATCCAGAGGTAAAAGTGATTAATGCTCACAAGTTAAAACTTGCTTATACATTTTTTTTTCTAAGACCTGTGTATTATTTCTTGGATGCCCACCAATTGGCTCAGTGACCTTGGTCTCTTCATTCCTTAGTTGTTTTTTTTTTTTTTAATTTCATTCATTTATACAATCATAAAACACTTACAACATATCAGAGTTAAAGAGACCCATTTGGTACAACTCTTTTTTTTTTTACAAATGATAAAAAGATAGAATTAGAATGGGAAAGGACCTCAAATATCATCTCATCCAACCCCTCATTTTACAGATGAGGGAACTGAACTGCTCAAAGGGATTAAATTACTTAGCCAAGATCACAAAGCTGTTAGACTTGCAGAATCAGTCCTTGAATCCATGCCTTCTAACTCTAAACTCCAGTTTTTGCCTTTACATTTATTAACTATAATTTGTAAACTAAATTTATTAAAAACATAATGATTTATAAAACACTTTAATCCATATTCTCATTTGGCCCTCAAAACATGTATGTACACATACAAACATATATACAAACATACACATATATCTTAATATCTTCATTTTACAAATGAAGAAATTGTAATAAAAAAAGCTAGGAGCTAGGGAAGGTACAGATTCATTCCTAAGATATGGTCTAATGTATATCCCACATTCTGAGAAATTTATAATCTATTAATTACTCCCAAATGATGTATTGAAATTCAAAGAAAGATAGCTCACAAAGTCTTATGAGGAAGTTGAAATAAAATATCATGTCTATAATATAATAGGAAAGAACAATAGCCAAAAAATAGAACTGTGTAACTATAATGACCAAGATAGGTCCCCTCAAAAGAGGTGAGAAAATATACATCCATCCCTTTTTAGAGGTAGAATATTCACTAAGGGATATGGAAAACTGGAAATGCTGTCAGACTCATTAAGTGTATTGATTCATTTTTATATTTATTATTTGTTATAAGGATAGTTTATTTGGTAAGGAGAGCAAATAATCTGGAAAAAAGTGTCATAAAAACAAAAGGCTAGATTTTTCTATTTCCCCAATCCTGGAAAGGGTACTCTTGGGTCCAAGTTCACTATTATTAACAAGGAGCTTTGGCTAACTCTACTTCTAACCTGAGCAAATTCACCTCTGCTTAGGCAGTATGGAGGTCCCCAGATCCAAGGGGTCAACGTGCCAAACTAATTGGCCATGCCCAATTCTTTTAGGCCCCTGAACATCAAAACTTTCAAGCTTCAGTCTCCCAGGTATTTGGGATTACAGTCATGGACCACCACACATGGCAAGGTTGTTCTTGTAAGAAATACTTGTTTGCAAAATCTCAATTAGTTTACTCAATTAGTATTATTACTTAAATCAATTCAAAATTATTCTGGAACAGAAAACCAAGTTTGTTCATCATTCAGGGACTTGGTTTCACTAGCCATGAATATAAATAATACAATGAAGTCATATGATAATAGAACAAGAAAAGAACATGGAGATCAGTCTACCTGCTTCATTTAATAAATGGGAAAACTCAAGCTCAGGAAATTTTAAGAATCATGAGAATATCAGAGCTTAAATACATTTAGCTATTATGTGATCTATCATCCTTATTTAATAGTTGGGAAACCTGAAGCTCAGAGAGGCTAAGAGTCAGTTAGCTATTAAATAAGTGGCAGATCAAAGATGTGAATCCAGGCATCTTTTCTTCCAAGCCCATGCTTTTTCCATCACACGATAAAGTTTTCAACAAATATGCTTCATAAGCACAGTGTTTAATACTGATTGATAGTTTAAATTCTTTTTGCTTTTAAAAATTTCTGTTCATATATTTTAGTTTAGTATGGAAAACATTTTTCTAAGAAATATTCAAAGAAATATCTCCATAAGTTATGTTCTCTAAAAAATTAAGTACAACTCTCTAAGAGAGTTTCTAATAATTAGCCTTTCTTTTTACCCTTGCTTCCATTGCCTTGGGGCTCCTACATTGCTCAGCTGACAGAAGATGATGAGGATTAGGGATAAAGGATGGTATCAGTACATTTTTTTTTTGTTAGAAGCCCTGGCAAAATGTTTGATAGCTGGTAAAGTTCATTATAATGTCATAACATGGAAAGTTTTTGAATATCTGTGACTTTCTATTTTCCATACTATCTACTGTACCACAAAATGAATTTCATATAATAATTTCAACTTAATTGGGCACTAGTAATGGTAAGCTGCCTCCACATCTAATGAGATGAAACATTTTCTATCCTGGGATCTTTCTTCTTAAGAATATCCATGCCATTGTGAAAAGAAAGCATAGACTTGTCACTTCACATTTTCTGACCTCAGTTTTCTGCCATACAAAATAACAAAGTTGGAATAGATGATTGGTAAAAATTCTTGCCATCAACTGGGAAAACAAAATGCAAGTTGACATCCATCAAAGCCAATGCAAGTACTAACAGATCACATAGTTTTAGAGCTAAAAGAGGCCACAGAGTTCATCAAGTATGATCCTTTCACTGTACAGAAGAGGAAGGCAATGCCTGAAGAGGCTAATGGTTACACATTTACAAGGTCTTTCATAGATAGCTAAGTATAACTTTGCAAATTGGAAGAAATTCAGGTATTGAAAGACTGCCAAATTCTACTGATATCTAAGAACAATTAGTATTAGAAATGAGATGCAAACACAGAATGGACTCCAAATTCAACTTAGTTAAATAAGAATATAAATGATTATAGCCAAAATTGTTGCCTTCTGGACAAACTGGAATAACTGTACAGCAACCATATAATGTAGATATTTGTTTAGCTGCATGCTGAAGAGAAAATGGAATAGGACTAGTAATCATCCAAATCATGTAAAGAATAGGAACTCACTCACTTTAAGTCTGTATCAGACTTTTCTTACCTTACCCATGGTATTTAGAACTAACTTTGATACATACTTTGCTACTCAAACATCTATTTACTTTTTTGAAAAAGTATCAATGCATCATATTTTAATTATACATTCCCCCTCCAATATTATGCCCTCTGCTATGAATTTATGAGAAACTGGGCAAAGGGAATAGGTAGAGGAAAGTGTTTTTCAAACAGAGAAAAGCATATAAATCCTGTTTTTCATTGTTATATTAAAAATCTTAAATGATAAGCTTAAATCCAACATATAGAGTCTTTGGATTTCAGAACCAACAACATATCAAGACTACTTGATTTGAATTATTTGATACAATTCTACTTGAGTCTTGGGATCTTAGTACATCAGTCAATAATCATTTATTAAGTATCTACTATGTTTCAGCAACTGAGCTAAGCCACAGGAATATAAAGTTCAAAAGGGGCCCACAATCTAATGAGGGAGACAGCATGCAAAGAAATACATACAAATAAATGTGAATGGATTTATGAGGCCTGAGAAGACACCTTTAAAAATAAAAACAAAGCATATTTTCTACTCATGATTTAACTACTAAAAAACACAAAATGTGTAAAAAAAAATTAAAAAGCTAAACTTTTAGAGTGGAGATAAAGCTCTTACAAGCCATGTCCAAAGATGAGGAGAATTTTCATTAGCTGAATTTAAAGAATATGGGATTTCTAGGCAATCAACATATTCATCTTGCTCTTCAAACATGGTTATGTTTCATCATAGTCTTACTACAAGGCCATTTCAGGAGAATGGAAATGAAACAAAGCGTCTGATGTTTCAGAATTGTCTGTTATAGAAGACCTTTAAGCCTTCATTTTAAACACATGGGATTTGACTTCTGTAGGCTAAGGATAACATCATTTGCAGAAATACAATTTAATATAGCATAATTTAAAGAAAACACACATATGGATATTTTAAAAATGTAATTAAAAAGTGTTTCCCTATTTCTCCTTCATTAACTTTGCCCTCCAGATGGCTGCCTACTATATCTGCTTCTTGTACCAGTTCTTCAGGAGAAACAGTTCAAAAATGGCATTCTGGGGTTACAGGCTTCCCTTATAAAAGCCATTTTCAATTTTAAAGGCCATGCATACTTTTTTTGTTTTTGTTTTCTCCAAGCTGTAAGTGTAGTGAATTTGAAGATTACTATAGATCACAACAAATGCCACATAAGCAAAATGGAATTTTTTCATGACAAATATTTTAGATAAATACATTAAAACATTTATACATACTTATATAGTATGTTCCAAGTAACTGTATATATAATATGTATATATGCATATATATGTGTATGTATATATATATATACTTTTTTAAGGTAATTTAGGCATTATGAAATAGTGTGGAAGAGCATTGGTTATGAAATCTGAGGACCTGATTTCAAATTCTACTTCAGATAATTACTATCAGTCAATGTACTTATAAATAATACTTATAATACTTATAAAATGAAGGGGTCAGAATAGATATTCTCTGTGCTCCCTTCCACCTCTAGAGCTATGAACCTAAAAATTACAATTAAAGAAAAAAGTAATAAAGGCAGTACTTTTTGAGTTTGCTGTAGCAGAAATTAATAGAAGGATTTCTGAAAGATCTTCAGTTTTATGATCATCAGATAACAGCTCAAATAAAATTACCCTGAGGGTTGCATTACCCTTAATTATGGAAATCTCAGCACAATGGATATCAGCTGGGATAGAGGAAATGCTAGACATGGAGTTGAGAGACTTTAGATATGCAATTGCTCTGTTCACCACTGATAAGACAAACCTCCCTCAGTCTCAGTTTCCTTATCTGCTTCTTGGTTTTTGTCTTTTTGTGTGGGTGTATGTGCTTTTCCTCCAGATGAAATCTATAATTCCAATGAAGAAATCCCTTCTAATAATGCTGATCAATTTCTGCTCTGCAACTTAATATTACAGTATTTTCTGAGACACTGAGACATAAGTGATTTCCCAAGTTTCTAATAACGAGTCAGTATCTGAAATAGAACTCAAACACAGGTCTTCCATCCTTAAAGACCAGATCTCTATTAATTACATTGTAAATAATAATAATTAATGCTGTCTCTTTCTGACATGGAGTGAAGAATATTTATAATATATTTCTAACAGAGTTGTCATAAGGAGATTGTTTTACAAACTTTAAAATGCATTATGTGTGAGTTATTATCTAAGAAGAGGCAGACTGGTATCCAGCAGAATAGAGCTAACAGGAAGGTGCCCCCAAAGTCTGAAGATAAGATGTTGTGGCTAGGTTCTATGGCTTTCTGTCACTCTTCCTTTCCCCAGAGTTCAAAGAAACTATGTGGGGAGAAGAGCAATTTTCATAATTACTCCCTCTTTTGTAGAACTATTTAAGGAGCCAGACTAAATAGAGTTAACCCCATCTTCTATGCAGAGAAAGAAGGTGATACCAGATTGTTCCTCATCACTGTTTTCTTTATTCCTTCACTTCTTCTCCTCTTGGGCCACCATATTGAATCTGGAAAACCTGAAAGTTTATTTGTAACATTAAATTTATGAGAGTGAATTGATTCTGATTTTAGGAACCTCATGATTTCTTATATAGGTAAAGCCAAAAGGATTACAAAGGTCTCAGATGAGTATCACTAATATATTTATGACTGACCTATTGACACACAGTTATTATTTACCAGTCCTTCGGAATTCTTTATACTTAGGATTTCAGATAAAGATAGCTCCCAACAAAGAGATAAAGAACAATGTCCCCAGTAGGGGTTCTCTGGCAATAGCTTCTGCTTTCCTCAATAACTATAGTAAGAATTTGTTTGAAACAGAATTAGTAAAAATAAATATGATGGTAGCTTTCTGAGCCAATCCATCTATTTCTATTTTACTTATATTAGTTATTTTAAAATGAACTAAGAGTGATGGCTTAGGCAAAAAGAAGGGAATATGCATTTACACAAAGTCTACGATGTGCCAAGCCCTTTAAAAATATTATTTGTCATTTTCAGAATGGATTGCAAATATGAGAATGGTAAGGGATTTGGCTCCGAGGAAAAGAGTGTCTCTGAGAAGCAGAGAATAGAAACTCCTCTTGTGATATTGGAGTATTGGTAAGAGTTAATAAACTAGAAGGAGGTTGGTGGTAAGAAGAGTGAGACATGTTCCAGTGTGGGGGGAAAAAAAGAGAAAGAAACAGTATGATAGGATGGAATTGATTGCAGTGGTTGGGGAGAGATTTGATGGTAGTTAGCAAACACATCTAAATTTCCAATTGTAGCATGAGGAATTGAGTGGTAAAGAAAGGCATAGGCCAAATTGAGGGGGAAGGAAAAATCCACAGCAACAACAGTAAAAATAGAGTGATTTCTGCATTCATGGTATTAGGATAAGTGAATCCACATTTAGGGTAGCTTTCTGAACATAAAGTATTTTTATAAGTAGAATCATATGTTGTAGACAATCACCTATAAAGCTCTCAATCAAAACAGAGAATCTTACTTATCTTGTGACATATTTTAGTATAAAAGTATTCTTCAACATTCTCTCTTATATACTAATATAATAACAAATCCATTATTTGAATTTCTATGATTTCAGAAATTCTATTCATTTAAACAAGAAAGAAGGGAATTCATATTTATTAAGCCTACTATGTGCCATTCATTATGCTAAGTGTGTTAATACAACTGCCTTAGGAAAGGAAAGCAAAAAAAGGGGGAAAAATATGCCATTTATAATAGTGTCTACTCTGTGCCATGTAATATGTTAAGAACATTTTATAAATATATTATCTCATTTTATCCTCACAACAACCCTGCAAAGAGGTTGCTATAATTATTCCAATTTTATAGATAAAGACACTTAGGAAGAGAGAGTGTGTCTTGTCCAAGAGCAGCTAGGAAATGGATGAGGCTAGATTTGTTCTCCAGTCTTCCCTGACTCCAGGCCCAGTACTCAAGTTCAAACTTACCTCAGAACTATGGGGGGGAAAATGTGAAGTAAATTAATCATATAAAAAAAGATAGTTTCAAGAAACTTCTTAAAAACCTTATTGATCTTACATATGTGTTCTTCAAAATAGCATGGAGGAAATAAACAGATCTGTTTTTAAAGGAGTTTCTAAAACAGCTCAGAAATCAGAGGATAGAAGGTGAACTACATCAAGTCTTAATGAATTTTTGATTTAAATGAAATTTCAGCTAGCTAGCAGTCCCAGTTAAAGAAGCAAAAGCAGCCTTGTTCTTCAATAATACTCTACTTCTTTAAAGCACAGCAAGGAAAGTCATCTTCTTTTAACTGGTGGAAAATATTCATGAAAGAAGGATTTGCATTTTCAGAATATGGGTGCAGAATGTCCATTCTCAAATCAGATTTTTTAATCAATATATCTCAATCAAGACTTGCTTAGGACATAGTCCTGACTATATAGATAGGACAACACACCAGCATAATGACCAGCTTACAATAGTTATAAGAAACCTGTCTCAGAGGGAAAAGTTTCAAAGGTGGACTGTACAAAACCACAATTATCCAATGGCAAATGTATTTCTTTTTAAATATTCTGTAATTTAAACTTTTGGCTAATTCTAGGCTCAGATTAGTTCAAATTACTAAGACGTGTGGTATATTAGTAGTCCACATTTATAACCTTTCACTTCCATATACTTTTTCTTCATTAATTTCTTTTAGATTGGAACTGGTACTGAACATATAGTTTCATTGCTATTGGGAATTCTTGGATGAGAAAACTCCCTCATACTGGCACCCTCTCAGCAAGCTGTAGAGCATTTCCTCTTCAGTAGCTATTAATTCCTTTGTTTAGGCCTGTTTACCCCAAATTTACCAAAGCCAGGCCATTTTATCCTATAAAGCTCCTCAAAGATAAGAAAAGTTATTGTTCTTTTAGAGTTCAAACAGGGAAAGGATCACATCTTTGCTTTTGAAAGCTAAGCAAAAGGCCCTGGAGAATGAAAAAATAACAATCCTTTCACCTTTCAAGATCATGAGAAAAAGAGAAGTTCTTTAATCCAAAATGGAGGAAAAAGAAATATGCCATTTCCCCAGATTTAGGGATGTCTATAAAGGGTAAACAACTTGTGAGGAGACATTCACTGTTTGACCTGAAAGAAAGGTACCATAAATACCATAACCCTTCAAGGCAAATATCACAACTCTTCTACACTTGTTGGTAGAAGAAAATTGAAAGTATATTGGTTATGCAATAATTAAGAATTATTGAATAAGCTATGTTACATGAACATAATGGAATATTGTTGTACTAGTCACTCACTTAAGAAGCATTGATTGAGTATACTACGTCAGGTATCATAGACAGCCCCACAAGATTAAAAAAATGAATATGAAAAATGCAAATAGATAATGTAAGATTTATAGGAATTGACACAAAATCACATAATAGAAATAAGAGAATAATAATTACAATTACTTTAAACATGTAAAGGAGGAAAGGGGTAGTCAGATACTGATAAATAATAATGATCAAATTTGATCAAAGAAAATAGTAGAAATTTGGAAATATATGGGTACCAAAAATAAGATATATTGTAAGACACAGTTGCTATGTTATTAAGGTTTGATTAACTGCATTCTTTTGTCTCAAATGAGGGTTCAGTGGGGTGGCAAATATAATGAAAATGAATGATATAAAAGAGGCAGCTAGGTGGCACAGTGGATTAAGTGCCAGGTTTGGAGTCAGGAAGACTCACCTTCTTGTGTTCAAATCTGTCATCAGACTCTTAGTTGTATGACCCTGGACAAGTCATTTAATCCTGCTTGTTTCATTTTTTCATCTATTAAAAGAACCGGAGAAGGAAATGGAAAACCACTCCAGTTTCTCTGGCCAAGAAAGCACTAAAGAGTTGGACATGATGGAGAAACAACAAAATGACATACAAATGAGAAGAGTATATGCAAACTTTGAAAACAAAACTAGAATCAACCTGAAAGATGAGTCTATTTCATTTTCATCTTCAGGACCACAAAATGGCACTAGAATGGCAAAGTGTTAAGTGGGGAGGAAAAGAGCACTAAGTTAGATCTTGTTGATATTAACGAGACTCCATTTTTTCCTATACTGGTCATATGGCTATTGTCATACTTAAAATAAAATAAGGCATCAATAGAGCCAAGCTGAATAAGCCATGGGTTTCCATAAGCACAGAAGTAGAATTTCCATGGTCCTTGTAGTCACTTGATCATTTTGATCTCCAGGTGGAAACTGTTAATGAAGCTAAGGCTATTCTTAGCATTTTAGTATGTGAGCTCTATTTAATCAAATATAGGACAAAAGTAAAGAGACCATGTCATCCTTTAGGGACTCTTCAGAATAATAGCTTTGTGAATAATGGTAGGGACTGTCCTTCATTAATGATAAATCCCCAGTAGATCCTACAGAGGAAGAATGATGGTTGTTGTGGGGAGAAAGATGATAGCTCTCCTCAAACATTTGAAGGGTTGTCAAAAAATTGGCTCCAGATGGCAGAACTAGGAGCTATGGGGTAAAAGTTGCAAAGAGGCAAATTTAGGGTAAATATTAAGAACAATTTTCTTACAATAATTTAGGGTAAATATTAAGAAAAATTCTCTTATAATAACTATCCAGGAAAATGGGCTGCTTAAGTTGATAGAAGGATCATCCACATTGGAAGTCTTTAAATAGAGTAGAGTTGATCTATTCTCAGCAATACTGCGGAAAGTTTTAGGGTATGAGGAATAGATCAAAAGTGTCAAACTCAAGACCCAACACTCAAACTATAGACAAACTAGATTAAAAAGTAATTGAAGGGCAGCTAAATGGATCAGTAGATAGAGAGCCAGGTCTAGAGACTGGAGGTTCTGGCTTCAAATATGACCTTGAACACTTCCCAGTTGTGTGACCCTGGACAAGTTTCTTAATCCCAATTGCCTACTGTTTTTCTGCCTTGGATTATTCCATCTTCAGTGCCAATATGGTACTGGGATGGCAAAGTGTTAAGCAGGGAAGAAAAAAAAAGCATTGATCTAAGGCTTATTGACATTAATGCGATTCCATTTTTTCTTCTATTGGTCATATAGCTATTGTCATACTGCCTTAGTATTGATTCTAAGACAGAAGGTAAAGATGAAAATAAATACATAAAAGGAACTGAGAGATATGGCCAGCAGGGATATATTTCTGAGTCTGATGCCATTAGACTAGATGGCCACTGAACCCCCTTCTAAATGTAAAAGTCATTGCATAACCTCATTTTAGTATTTTAACACAAAGTATGAACATAATTAAACCAAAATCCCCCCAAAGTTATATCAGCAGACTCTTCCCATGAATAAAAAAGCCAAAATTAAATGTCCTTATTACCACCGTGACAAGACTTTTATAAAGCCTTGCCCACTCTAGCTTGTCTTAACATCAGTTTCTTCCTAAAAAAAATAAATTGTAACATTACGAGATAAAAAGAGGGAGTCCTTTGCTGAAGAGGGAAGGCAGATGGAGTGAAAAGGCATGATTCCAAACTGGCAATTATTTCTGTAGTAGAAATCCAGTAAATCAGTGTTTCTGTTTTCAGCACTCATAGCATTAAGGGAATGAGAGACTGTTTTAACTCATTGCCTTTCAATGGAAAACAAACTTCTTTTGGCTTGTCATACCTTTATTTTTCAAAGCTTTACACATACTCAAAAAACAAAGCTGGAGTTGCTTTCATCATCAAAAATGTAGTTAAAAGAGAGCAGCCCAGAAAGGGCTCCTACTCGTCTCTAATTGCCAGATACTAGCATTCCTTTTAAAAGCAACCAATCCAAGCAGTCCCATCTACCGTTGGTATTGCAACACTGAAGGGGCCCACTAGAAAAGCAAGCGTTTCACTACCCAACAAGGAAATTCTCTGTTTAATAGCTATTAACTTGAGGTTGAATACGGGGGTGGGGGGGAATGAAGGTAAAGAAGACTAACATTTAATGAGAAAATAGGGCATGGATACATTCCCGAACACCAATAAGTGGTTTTCACCAAGGAGAAAAAAAAAGTATTTACAAAGAAGGCAGCACTGAGCCAATATAGATGGGTCATTAAAATGAAAAAGTCTAAAATCCTTCCTAAAGAAATACATATGAGTAGGTTCACAATGAGAAAGAAGTTTGCTCAGCTAGACATAGTGAAGGTGGAAGAATAGAAAGGGTATGGTGCTAATAACAATTAATAAAATATTTTTGTCACTTAAATACTTCTTTACTGGACCTTTGCTGCAAAGTCCAATTGTAAATAATACAGATATCCTTCATTACTACAATAAGGCAAAATGGCAAATTTTGAAAAACTCAATGGACTGAATGATTCCTGAAAGCTCAAATTTACAAATCTTGAATCATGGAAATAACTAAACCTCACACCAATATGCAGATAGAGGAAGGATCAGTCATTTTCTCCCTATAAGTAACTCCAGGTAATCTTTACATCCTTTGCTCAGTCCATTAGTCCTAGCAGATAAGTAGTAGGGAGTTTGAGACATAGAAGGACTATGCCTAGTCACAAAGGTTATAAATCATACTTGATGGTATGGGATTCCTATCTCGAGATGTTCCTATCTCAAGATAAGCACTCTATCCATTATGCTACACATCATTCCAAAACTGAAAATAAAACACAAATTTAAATGATACTTTTCTCTCCTGATATATCACTAATAAAGTCTCATTCCAGTTCATAGGGAAAAGGATCTCACCAGTCACACTACAATCTGGCCTGGCTGCTTCTGCAGTAAGTAGAGTGGTATCATTGACAAACATCTATGGGAAGTCCTAGTGGTATGAAATACTGAGCTACCCTTTCTCTTTCTAGGGACTTACCATGGAGTTGAGAAGAAAGGATATATATGTAAAGCAGTAAATCAACAATACAAGGTGGCATGTTACATGCATAATGAAAGAAATGAAGCACAATTTGGGATTTCAAAAGGAAAACAATAACAAGAATATTAGTTGGCATTTCCATAGCACTTTAAATTAAAAAATACTTTACAAATATTATTTTATATTCATAATATCCTGGGGAGATGGGTGCTATTTTTATTCCCATTTTATAGATAAAGAAATTGAAAGCAAACACAAGTTAAGTTCAAGGCCACAGTTAGCCATTTTCTGAGATGGGATTTGAAGTCAGATCTTGCTGATTCTCGGTCCAGGGTTCTATTTGTTGTACCACCTAAATGCCAAGGCAATGAGGGAGGCTGTGAAAAGGCATAGAGAAGGCAAGAAAAGAACAAAGGAATCTCTCATTGATAAGGGAACTTCATTTCATCATTAGGAGGCAGATCTTTTATCTTTTTTTTTTTCTCTCTGAGATTCCAAATCCTTTAAGCTTAAATGTCAAAGCAGGGGATACTCATATGGTGGCAGCAGTTAAAGGGAAAAAGGAGAAAGAACATGAAGCAAATCAGACGTCAAAAGAGAAACCAAATTTCTCTTAAAAAAAGTAAAAAAGATAGAGAAAGAGAGAAGAAAAGAAAGAAGGAGAGATAAAGAGAAAGAAAGAAGGAAGTGAATTGAAACTGTAAGCTGGGGAAGGAAATGGCAAACCACTCCAGTATCTTTGCCAAGAAAACCCCAAATGGAGACACAAAGAGTTAGACACTACTGAAAATGACTGAACAACAACATGATAAGCTAGAAATAGCAACAGAGAAATGAGTGATAGAAGTAGAAATAGATAGATGATAGAGATAGCAAGAGAGAGATAGCTAGGGAGAGTTAGCTAGGTAGACAGACAGACAGATATAGCATTTATTAAGTGATTCCTATTTGCCAGTAATTGAGTAATTGATTTAGCTCTCACCCTTGTATATATGTTTATTCCCCTATTCTGAGTATTGATGAAAAGAATACTCATTTCCTACTTCTCTTTAAAAGCTATGGGTAAAGTGGAGTTTTATTTTTCTTTAATAATGTAAAGGTTCCTGATTGCCCCAGTATGGTACTACCACCACCAAGACAGATCATAACCCCTTCAGCTCTTTGTAGATTATCTTTGTGAAACATTAACACAATTCATAGGCAGACCCATACTTAAATAGTACAACAGAAAATTCTTAAGCACTAACTCAGAACTAGGCATTGAAGCCATGGCACTCTCTGAAGCCTTAAGAATCCCCAAGGTGGGATGAGGTTCAGAGCTCTTAACTTGGAGTGCATTTCTCCAAGCACTGTGACAATGCTACTCAACAAATGCCTCTAAAACTAGGGGTCTGGATTATATGATCTCTAATTTATTAGTTTAAATATATGTCATTCAAAGGACTATGACCTTTGCTTCTATGATCTATGAGTTATCTGTGTGTGGAATGCTGAAAAGAAAAAAAATTTTCAAGGAAGCATATTTAAGTCAGGATATCACACAAAATATACAAAATACGAAAGAAAGGGGGAAAAAAGATCCTGCTCTGGGCCCAAAGCAGAGAATTCCCTCATTCTAAAACAGCATGATTCATGACTTGGCTGTAGCAATATTATGCCAAATGTAATGATATCCCTCTAACCAGCCTGAATAAATCAATGAGAATTTCTGCTCAATACAGCATGAATGCACTCCTTTCACCAATACTAAATGCTTTCTATCCTGTCTCCCTCCCAGGATCTAAGTGAGCAGTGCAACCAGAATTCTGGAAAAGGTAGAACAAGGATCTCCTACATTCCTGTTCAAATAATGGCCAAATAGAGGAATATATTTTGCTTGACTTTAAGAATCAGTGGCCATGAAGGCGAGATGTTAAATTCTCTAACCACAAGGAATAAGGGAATGTTATAACAATAAAACAATATGAAGGATCTATGACTTTAGTAACATAGAAAACTCTTTATCAGCACAGATCACCATCTTTCTATAATATTTTAGGTAGGGAATTACTTGAGCCATAAAAAGAGTAAATGACATATCCACAGCCATATAACCAGGGTCATATTGTGCCTATCAGAAGCAGAATTTCTCCCCAAGCTCAGCACTCTATTCACTGTGCCATGATAACTCTAAATAACAACAACAAAAAGAATAATAAGGTACAGTGGATAAGGAGCTAAACCTATTCAGATCCTGCTTAGACAGAGCTGTGTGACCCTGGGCAAGTCATATGAATTCTAATCAGTTTCCTCATCTATAAAACATGGACAATAAAAGCACCTGCCTACCAGGGTTGTTATCAAATGAGATAATATATAAAGTGTTTTTGCAAACCTTAAAATATTCAATGATAAAGCAACTAGGTAGTACAATGGATTGAGTCCCAGGTCTGGAGTCAGGATTACCTGAGTTCAAATTTGGTATGAGATGCTTACTGGCTTTCTGACCCTGGGTAAGCCACTTACACTGTTTACCCCAGTTTCCCCATTTGTAAAATGAACTGGAGAAGGAAATGGCATTTACTCTAGTATCTTTGCCAAGAAAACTGCAAATGGGTTCATGAAGATTCAGATGACTGGAAGAACCAAACAACAAAGCTAGTTCTGAAGATGATGATGATGACATCAAATGTTTTGCCAAATATAATGATACTCCTTTAATCAACTTATGTAAATCAGTAAAGGTCTCTCCCCAGCATGCCATGAAAGTTTACTAGCACTAAACACTTCATACACTGTCTCCCACCTAGGGATGATGATGATGATGATGATGACAATGATTAGAAGCTAATCTTCCTAACACCTACTCCTAGTCCATTGTTGGCAAACCTACTGCATGTGTGTCTGAGGGGGATTCTCCCTTTGCCCTCTCTATGGCACCTGAGGACATTTCTCACATCACCCACCTCTCTGCTCAGTGGCCCAATGGGAGTGCTTTCTCCCTCCCCTTTCTGGGGTAAGGCAGGGGGCTCACATGCTGTGTGAGGACTACAGTTTGGGCACTTGGTCTCTAAAAGGTTTGCCATCACTGTCCTAGTCCAATTTTGGTTCATCTAGACAAGAAGATGAGATCCAAAAAGAACAATTACTTGCATTCCATATAGACATGTTTATCATGTCATGTCTGTAAGTTTCCAAAGAAATTACTGACTCAATAACAGATCCTCATCTCCTGAAGGAGCAGTTGTGGGCACCATTAGGAGAAAGCAGTCACATCAATCAGTGGCTAATACTCTTGCCTAGGGACACAGGAACTTTCTTGCCCATTTTTAGAACAACCTCATGATATCTTGTTCAATCACAAAATGCCTCCCTTGTATTTACTTCACTCCTGGGAGTAGCAATTTGACAAGTGTTGGATTTTTTTTACTCTCTCCAACCTAACCTGATTCTCATCCAGTGATTCACAAGAGATGAATGATATCCTGAACCAGATCAGAATCGCTGAATTTTTCTCTATTCAAATCTACAACCTTCTTGCTTGTTTCTGTAGAGAAATTCTACACGTGGTATCACCTCATTCCTTTAGTTTTTTTTCTATGTTTCCACTTGTGATGCCATAGTTTCTAGCGTGTGAGAACTGAGGGTGCATCTAGATGAGTCAGGGGAAAAAAAGATACATGGCCATACCTCCGAAAAGCTTTCATGGATTATCATGGTACTAAATACAGGGTGTTCCAAAAATCTTAGTGTAGTTTTAAGCTATTAATGCTTAACATATCTCTAAGACATTTTGGAACATCCTGAATATTTATTTGGCTCATTGGGTTACAGAAGGAATCATAATCCATTATTTAAGATATAATAGACTGAGCTGTATACATAAACAGGAAAGGAGGATACTTTAAGGGATAAAGATCCCCAGCAATTCACAAATATGCAATTTTAGGAGTTCGTATATATATTTCATTGATGGGCCAACGACTATTTAAAGTTCTTTAAAACACTGACCAAAATCCAAGCAACATGTTTTTCATCATATCTCAGAAATCCATGGCTATTCCAGGCACTGCCATGGATTCTAATTCTGTAAATGTAATGAGATTAAATCTTCTAAGTTTGTCAATAAGCAGTGGATCTGTTTTCATCAAGACAGTGAAATCTCTCTCCTTCTTGTCAGCTACTTCATTTATTTCACCCCAATGAGAAGCCATTTGAAGATTTTAAATAAAAGACAGCTAAACTCACCTTCCCCATCAGGACTCATATTTTCATAAGAATCCCACCGGATCAATGGGTCTACAGTGTTGTAATCCACAACCACTCCATGGTCATTCTGTAAGTGTTCAGATCCTTAGATAGAGGACAAAACCAAAATCAAGCTGTCAAAAGTGAAGCCAGAAGTTTCTTTTATCACCAGTTCTGAGAGAAGCAAAAATTTCCAGTGGGCTTACCACTAGAAATGGTAAAAGTGGTCTGATGAGTCAGAACTGAATAGCTTCTCATCAATGTTATGAGAGAGGGTAGGGCACATTTTTTTGAGACAGTCAAGAGAAAAATATCACAAAGTCAAAAGGTTAAGGATGTAGCAGAGAGATTTTTGATTTTTGGAGGAGAGCATTTTCTTGTTTATTTGTTGTTTTTCCCCTCCAACCCCACATCATATTTTTAGGGCCAGAAGGGAATTTGGTGTCAACCTTCTCATTTTACAACTGAGGCCCATGGATATATTAGGTGAGTTGTCCAAAGTCAAATATCCAAAGTGCCAGTGCCAGCATTTAACCAAAGATTCTAATTTACTCTACCTCCCAGAAATGCTTTTAAAATGCCAAAAAAATTTTTATTATATGACTTAGGGTGTTGGTTAGACTAAATGATCTCTGAAGTCGCATGCAAATCACACTTTGTGATACTTGAAAAAAGGAAGTTAAAGAATCAGGGGAATTCATGCTAGTAGAAAATACATTTGTAGTTAACAAAAATTTCTTTGACATTTAAGTATATTCAAGCTTTTGTGGGAATAAAATTACATGTGGGAAAGGAAGATTACTTTTAGTTTTCACTTTATAATCAACTTAAAATATAAGTAATTTTTTCATACACTGAAATGCTCACCTTTTATTTTCTCAGGAGTAGCAGAAAAGACTAATTCTATCTTCCCATAATCGGGAAAACGGTCATCTGAAACCAAAGAACAACATAAATGCATTCAGAAATTAATAAGTAAAATGGAAAAAATATTAATTATTTTTATCTGTTGTATGTATTTCTTATCTCTCAAAAAGGAAATAAATATTTTCCATTACAGAAAGTTGTCTCCTCCCCATTCCCTAACTGCTAATTTCAGTAAGTTCTCCCAAAGCAAATCATTCAGTAAAACTTAGGACCTCAAAGAGATATCCAGAGGCTTAAGAGATTAAGTGACTTTCTAAGGGTCATACAAGCTGGCATATGTCAAAAATATAACCTGATCCCAGGTTCAGATTTTTAAAAATTGTCAAAAATATGAGTTAAACCTAGGCCAGCTCTGTATCACATACTGCCTCTTCCTAATAAACATACATTATATTATTTTAAAAGTAAAGAATATGAAATCATGTATTTTAAAATGCTTTGAGATATTTTTCTTTTCTTTTTTAAATCTTTATCTTCTGTTTTTGAATTGATACTAAGTATCAGTTTTAAGGCAAAAGAGCAGTAAAGGCTAGGAAATTAGAGTTATGTGACTTGCCCAGGGTCACACAATTAGGAAGTATCTGAGGCCAGACCTGGCACTCTATCTACTGTCCTACCTAACTGCCCCTGCTATCGTTCTTTTCTAGATGGTATTTCACTATCCTCATAATCAAGCATATCATCAACAACACACAGACATAGAAACCATAGGGGCAAGGAAATGAACAATGGGAATAAAGGTACTAGCAATTCTTATTTCTGTGTGCTGCTGTCAGACATCAAATATACATCCCAGAGAACATTCACGGCCCTCAGAATTCTACCTTTGTTGGCATCGTCCAGATCTTCCTTTCTAAACATAAGCCCATAGCCCTGAATGGCTCCTGTATGAAATTGTAGGCGAAAAATGACATCGCGGGTGGCAGATCGATATTTTTTGTGGTAACATTTCAGCTGTGTTAAAAGAGAAAAACAAAAGAGAAAATCTCCATCAGCAGATTTCTTTGGGGGGAATCATTTCATTATTTGCAAATTTCATGACTATCTAAGATGAGAAGTTCTCAAATTTATAAATAACAAGTGGATCAATTGTTTCCAGTGATCTCATGTAAACAGGAGCAGTTCAAATGTTGCCTTCTCTACTTTGGAAAAGAAAGGTTACTGAGAATCGCCTCAACTATTTTTAAAGCCTTCTGATAGTTATTATATTGCCATAATTTAATTATGATACTTTATTTATCATGTTGTGAAAAAAGAAACATGTTGCTTATAATAGAGAACAATTCATGAAAAAGATAAAATAAAGAACGGCATGCTTCAGTCGGTATTCAAACTCCATCAGTTCCTTCTTTGGTGGTAGATAACTGTTTTTGGTCATGACACCCTAAAATTGTCTTGGTTCCTTGCACTGATGATAACAGTTTGTTTGTTTTTTAAATGATTAGCATTCCATTAAAATCACACCACAACTTGTTCAGCCATTTCCCAAATGATGAACATCCCTTCAATTTCCAGTTCTAGCATTTATAATAACAATATAAAGTTTACAAAATATTTTACAACTATTAATGCATTTGAATAACACAATAATTCTGAGAGGTATATGATATTATTAGACACATTTTACAGGCGAAGACCTTGTAGCAGACAAAAGTTAAGTATCTAGCTTCGGGTCACATAGATAATATTTGGGGCCAGATTTGAACTTAGATCTTTTTAATTTCATGCCCTAGCATTCATTCATGGTGCCACTTAGTCTTGTATACACTCCTATCTTGGTATGATTTGGAAATGGTTTTTATTTTAATGAAATAACCTTCAATAAATGAGGGTCTGTACCATGACATTAAAGAGATAGGGTTTTCCTAATTCTGATAAGATTACAGAAGGGCTTTGATGAAAAAGTCATACTTGTATATACTTCAAGCCAATATGCACATTGGCTATAGAAATAGACATTATCATTCATTTGCTCCAGATCCCTCTGTTCTATCGCTTAGGTTAAATCAATAGTCAATCACAAACATATTTGAGTACAATTGAGGAAATAGAAGACACTTCCTGGGATTTTATTTCTTCAAACTAGTCATAGGCTACCATATTCTTTTATCAAAATCTAAAGTTTTCTTTAATCTCGAACAATTCTGAAAGAATGTTAGTCAGTAAAATATCCAACTATAAGGACATAGAAATGATAATGAAGCATAGAATCTACCTCCTTTCAGAGAGAGAGAGGTGATGGATTCGAGGTAATGAGCAATTTCAGATATGGCCAATGTGAGGATTTGTTTCCCATGACTATGTATATTTATGATCAAGTTTTTTTCCCTTTTTTTTCTGAGGGGATGGGAATACTTGGAAGGAAGAGATTGTCTAAAAAGGTTTTGGGGAAAAAGTCAATAAAACCATTTTTTAAAATTGCAAACCAGAGAACAGAAGGAAATAGGCAAGGATGTTTATATGCTGAGAGATTACACACATATAACACACAAACACATACACAAAAGGGATATACATATATGTGCAAGTATTTGTTATATATTGAATTCATTATGTACTTTAAAGGAAAAGCATGGGATGTGTAATATATCATCAATTTAATGTGCAAGCCTCTTTTTCTATTATTTGTACATGAAAATGCTCATTTTTATTTGATGTGTAAGTTCAGAAAAAATTTCAATAAAATATGTTTGTTGTTTAAAATTCATTCTCCATTCATTCCTTAAGTAATATGCAAAAGTTAAAAGACTGAAGCCTATAAATGCCACGATATTGTGATTCATGTTGACAAAACAATCAGATTTAAATATGAGTATATATATATAAAATTCCAAATGTCAGTAACAGCAGACATTGCCTTGGGTGATTGGCTTCAAGACCACAGAGATACAATATGCCAACTCTAAAGGTAGAGCACTTATTTTCAGACAGAGTACCCAGCAGACTTCTAGAAGATTATTTAAAGAATAGGTGAAAAATCTTAAAGGTTGGCAAGTGCAAGTCATGAACACCCCAAAGAAAAACAATCAACAATGAAATTGATGTAAGTACAGCAACACTAAAATTACAGAAAAAAATCTTATTAATTCAGGGCTCCACTAAGGATTTTGTGATCATTACAAAGGCTTAGACTGGAACTTACCTTTTTAGTATTTAAAAGAAGATGGACACTGTCCTAATATTCTTATTTCTGCTAAGAGCACCACCATTCTCATTAATTAAACTTTAAATTGTAAGGTCATCTGTAACTTTTCCTTTATTATTCATTCTCCTTAGCCAATCATCTACCACATCTTGTCAATTCTTTCTAAGAAATGACTTTAATATCTAACAATACTGCCACCATCTTTAGTCTGGGCCATCATCATTTCACAGTGATGGCTTCCTAATTGGTTTTAATTGGTTTACCTGCCACTTAACCAAGTTGTTCCTGTTTTATTTTGCTGTTGTTTTCGTTGAGTTGTTTCAGTCATGCTTGACTATTTGTGACCCTATTTGGGGTTTTTTTTTGGGGGGGGGAATTAAGTAGTTTGCCATTTTCTTCTCCAGCTCATTTTATAGTCAAGGAAACCAAGGCAAACAAGGTTAAGTAACATGGCCAGGGTCATACAGCTAGTATTGGAGAATAGATATCCAGATCTTCCTGCCTCCTGACACAGTACTCTATCTACTATGCCACTTAGCTGTCCTAGAGCTACTGCTGCTCCCACCTCAGCTTATTTTTAGACAAGATGGCCTTTCATGGTCCTATAACCATCCTCCTAACCAAATCCTCTCCTCTCCAACCCCCTTTTCTATCAAATCTTTCCCCATTTATTGTCTTCTTTAGAATCATTCACCTAGCAACAATTTTTTTTATTCTGAATGCTGATGATCTTTAACTTTTCTACTATTCTTTTTTGCTCAATTCCATTCTCCCTTGTAAAATGTCACTTAAACCTTTTCATAATCAGATTTTTTCCATCTTTAATATGGCCTTCTAGAGAACAAGGGCTGAGGATCATATTTCTTTTCTTGAACAGTATGCATATTATGGGCACCAAGCAATAAAGCTTAGATTACATTGCATGAAAATTAAAAGAATGAAAATGATGAAGTAACCTGCTGTGGAACTATTTTCAAAGTGTGTTCACTAGCTATACACAGCTGCAAAAAATGAAAAAAAAATGGAAAATATTAACCTTTTGCTTAATTTCTGGAACTTTCTTTAAAGATGATAAATAATGATAATGTTCCCTGATGATGACTGTGAGTGAACTATACATTCTTCCCTTATTATTCATTTGGCTATGGTATTTTTATTTGTTCAGATGTTTTTCACATACTACCTAGACAACTTTCAGAAAGACTTTGATCCCTTGAGCTTTCCAAGTGTCTTCTCAATAAAGCTAGTATTTTTAAGGTTTTGTCATCTGATGTTGAAGGCACCAAAAATACTGTCAAATAAACTTGTAGAATTAGCACACCTTGGTTTGATGTGAAGTCCTCATTTCTTTAAATGTCTATAACCCACAATATCTAGTAAAGTGCAGAAGTCATTTAATAATAATAATTATAAAGCATATGACAACTTGGTCAAATGAAATTAACTACAACTGGTAGTTATGGAAATATCCAAATAATTATCTTTGAAATAGAAACCCAAAACTTTTTTCACCAAAGAATTATACATGAAAGATTTAGGGGCAATTTAACAGTGCCAAACTATTCATTAAAACGAGTTAGTTAAGAAAAGAAGATTTGAGAAGACAAGATTTTTAGGGTTGAGTGTATAATACTCGCTATATTTTGTCAAATACCAGAACATGACAGAACTTCTAAAATAGGATCCATGACCACAAGAAAGAGAATAGTCCAAAAATTCAAAATAAAAAGAAACAAAGAATGAAAAAAAATAATGCAAAGCACTTTTGTCTTGAATTTGGATTGAATACTGGGTTTCTACCACCTATATAAGCTTAAATAAATTTGTTTAGTCATATCTAAAATAAGGTCATTCTACTTGACTTCTAAGATCCATTCCACATCTAAATCTATCATAATGCTATTTATTGTATGACAGACAACTGTGGTTCAATAAGTTAAGTTATAAGTACATATGTTAGCCCAGGCACTAAAAATAAACAGAGAACCAGGTCAAAATTCAGTAAGAGGGAAAAAAGCAGGTTAAATTGCATTTTAAAATTAATATGAACTTTCAAATAATCTTAAGCTGCTCCTTGATTTTTTTTTAAAAAGCTCCTATCTTTTAGGGCAAAGACTATCCTGGTAAAATATAAGGATAAGAATTATGGAATAGAATAATACCCAGGCAATCAGATTTATGTGTACTCCTAAGCACAAGAAGAGATATGCTTCTGTGTACTACTGATTATGATGTTTACAGAACAGTGTAAGGTGCATCTCCTAGGAAATGTAGACTCCAAAAGAGATGGATCAGTCATATGGCAAGTGTTCAGCATGAGAAAGAGAGAGCCAACATATTGCATTAGTTTCCACAAAAGGGTGGAAAATTCAAGAGGAATGCTTCCAAAATGAAGAGAATGGCATCTACTAAGGATTTAGTGGAAGATACAGACATGCTTCACACATGATGTTACATGGATAGACTGAGTATGAATCTTTGAAGAAAAAATATGTTGTTTTTTTAGCAAACCAATGTCTTACAATAAAGTGCTCTAATAGTCCAGCTCTGATATATGCATCATTACATCCAAGGTTTACTGTACCCATTCCATAAAGTAGTTTGGAACTGGGAACTAAAAGTCATAGATCATTCAGAAAAGACATAGCATAAAAACCATCAGTAGTTATATAAGATGGATAAGAAATTTACATGCAACTTGTAGATGAGAAATCTGGAAGAGATCCAGAGACCAGATCCAGCTTGTTACTTCTCTCTTGGTGTCTGTCATCCAAAGCTTGTAAACAAGTTTCCACCCAGTATTTTGGTGGGAAAACTGCTTTATAAACTGTAAGATTCTCAATGACTGTGAACCCATAGTTTTGCTGTTAATTCATTTGCTAGTTCTACTTGAATGTATCAATAGTCATTTATTACCATCCTCTGTTCTTTAATAAAGCTATATTACTTTGTTTCTATAACCTGAATGTATGGATAATCCCAAATATTTCTTTTTGCTAGCAACATAAACAGTCTTTTCATTAAAAAATCATAGTGAGGAAAAGATTTTGTAAGTCATCTAATTCATCTCATTCATTTTATAGATAAGCAAATTGAACTCCAAGAGGAAAGTGATATTCCAAATGTCACATAGTTTAGTGGCAAAGGACTCAACCCAAGTCTCTTGTCTCTATTCAATCCCCTTCATACTATATCACAGTTGCCTATTTATTGATATTATAAATTATGTTTTTTATCTTAAATAGAAATATTTAATAGAATTCTTCTTTCCCATGAAAGATAATATAGTGCAGTAGAGAAAGAACAGGTCCACATTTAAGTTTCAACTCTGACACATACTGGTTTTCTCACCCTCAGCAAGACACTTAACTTTTCATGGTTTAAATCAACTCTGAAAGACTGTAAAATTGAAAAGACCTCAACTGAACCTCATAAGAACTGATAATTAACCAAATAAATATACACTGCATGTCTAAATTCACTAGAGATCTAATATAATCCAGTTATCATAATAATTCAGTTAAATCTATCAACTAGCTCCTCAATTCATAATACTTCCCCAGGTAATATAAAAAGTAGTAAATAAGGAGTAATCTGAATTCAAATTTTGACTACACTGCTTATTTAAGAGAGTACTGGTAAATTTTTAACAACTGGCTCTTTTTAAAAGTGCACATAACACAAACTAAAGTTTAATCTACATTATTAACATTTTTAATCACTTTATTAAGTTTAGAAAATCAACAAACAGTAAGCCAAGCTTAATTTTTAAAGCATTTGCTAATTCTAAGGTTTAATATTCACAATGAAAATTTAACCATTGAGGGGGCAGCTGGGTAGCTCAGTGGATTGAGAGCCAGGCCTAGAGACAGGAGGTCCTAGGTTCAAATCCGGCCTCAGACACTTCCCAGCTGTGTGACCCTGGGCAAGTCACTTGACCCCCATTGCCTACCCTTACCAATCTTCCACCTATAAGTCAATACACAGAAGTTAAGGGTTTAAAATTTAAAAAAAAAATTAACCATTGGGTCTTGTAAACAGGTATGATCTTTTCCAGTATACCCAAATTATTACTTGGACAAATAATTTCACCTCTCTTGATCTAGGTTTTGTGATTTGTAAATTGAAAGTAACTGGACTAAATAACCTCTAAGGTCCCGCTCTTTGATCCTATTGTACTCTAATATACCTTTCAATTTAACAAACCATATGATTTACCTAAATTTGACTCTGACTGTGCTGTTAGCTAAATTAAAACTAAGATATGCTAATATATTTATAAATACATTATAATGTCTTTGTAGTCCACATACAGGGAGAGTTCTGCCCTGTTTATATGTAAAAGAAGCCATCTGCAAGTGAAGGGTTGGGGGTAAATCTGCTAAAATAAATGAGAAAACTAAGATGTAAAGGAAAAATGTCATTCCCAGATTCCTCAAAAATAAGTACAAATTTCTATCTTGGGTCTATCTCTTTTCTTTCTAAGCATAAAAACAAGTTCAAAAACTCAAAAATACATATCAACAAAGAAGACTCACTGTTGGATAGCTATAGGATTTGGGTGGTAAATCTACAAAAACATTTTTGCTCCGTGGGATCCTTTCCAAATTATGGTCCTTGCCAAATATTTTATGAGGTATGGGAGTACTTACATATTTGAACTTTTACACAGAGAATCACTGTTTTCCTGAACTATGCCTTTTTTTTCTTGGCTTATTTCTTAATATATTCACTGCCTTCTACTCCTCAATAGAGTTTTCAATTCAATCTGGAATATATATTCAATTGATTTCCACTAACATGTCAAAAATAAAAGAATTATAGAAGTATCATTCTAAGTAGGGCAGGGAACAAATGGACAATACTTTAATACAGTTAAGTCAATAATGTTTTCAATATTTATGTTCTTCATTCATTTATTGAGGGTTGGTAAACTTTGTGCTTAGAGAAATGACATTCTAAGATAGTGCAGTTCTTGGTTTGCCACCAGTGAGGGCCTCATAAAGAAAGGCACACATAATTCTTTAAATATGTTGTTGCTTTTAGGGGAGAAAGGAATGCTACTGTGGAGGGGCATGGACTGGCATAATCTTCTTTTTGCCCCTTATTTTTTCTCTAAGATTCCTTTCTCATATGAAATACATTCCTAGTAGGAATCCATGAAAAATAAAAGGATACTTTTTTGAAAAAAATTGAAATAATTTAACTTGTTTCAAATAAATAGAAAAGAAATACAATATAAACAAAAAATTATGGGGAAGAAGGGAAATGAAGTTAACAACAAAGAGAAGTATAATAAAAAAAAACAAAGATGAATAGTGACATGCCAAGAATGAGAGATAAATTATGGATGTCCTATTTGCTTCATTGGAATCCTCATGATGTCAAAAGAAAATGAGGGCCCTAATCCTAAATATTTTGTGTAAATATCTGTTGTTGAAGTGAATGCCCCAGATGGGCAGGCATTGATGCCTTACTGATTTGGTTCATTGAAGGGATTGTACACATCAAAAAAGCAGTTGTGTGGTACAGGTATAGTGAAAAGAGTGCTGGATCTTGAGTCAGGAAGCCCTGAATTTCAGTTTTGTCTTAGTTATAAATAACTAGCTGTATGACCTGTGGCAAATCATTCAATTTCTGTCAGTCTCAGTTTCTTAATCTATAAAACAGGGACAATAATAACACCTCACCCATATTTGCTCTGAGAATAAAATGAAATGATATTTATAAAGAGTGATCACTGAGTCTTCCTTATTGACTTCCTAAGTCCCATCAAGTGAAATTATCATGTCATCTTTTAGGGTCTAACATAGAAGGTGCTTCAAATATTTGTATTGACAAATTGTTGAACATAAGGAATTACAGAAAGAGTACATAAGATCTGGCATAAGCAAAGTGAGACACAGAAGAAGGTTCAAGATGAAAACTAGGTTACTGAAGACATCAATAGGTCTGGTGGTCATAAGTCATAATTTTATAATCAATCAAGTCTAAAGTTCCAGACAAGGAAGAAAATCTGTAGTGTTTGAAGTATGCACCCAAGGAATATCTGATGGGAAAATTGGTAATTACAATAAGTAACCAATGTGGTAGAGATGAAGGCAGAATAGATGGAAATCATGAGGCTCTCAATGCTATCACCAGCTAATTTTAATTGAGGCCAAATCAATTAATCTCTAGGGACAGCAGTTTCTAGCCTTCAAAGATGAAAGTTAAAATAAATCACCGCCTTACAGAGTTAAAAATTCTTTAACTCTTTGGGCATCTGATAGACGAAAAGTAATTTGAAACTGGCCATCTTTCTTACAATGATGTGTATCAGAATTACATAAAAAGTAAGTATATTACTTGCAATGGAAATCAAGTCAACAATTACCTGACTTCTTTTAATAGTTTGTCTCCTTTAATACAATTGCATCTGTTCTTCAAAGTCCACTCCAAGTCCATTTCTACATGAAATTTTCCCAGAATACATTATCTAACAATGATCTCTCTTCTCATGGAATCACTAAGGCACATAACATAAACAAATATACACAGACATACAGACAAACATGCCCCTGGCAGTTAAGCTATGTTTTTTAAATTAATTCTGTATGATAATGCCATCCTTCCAACAAGATTTCTATAGGATAAGGATCATATCTTGTAAATTTTTTTTCCTACAACCCAAACTCATCCTATATTTTGCATCAGATTAGAGATCTATGTTTCACATTCTGAAATATGCAAGCATTCTAGCAGTTGTGCCCTTCTCTTTTTGTTTTGTTTTTATCAGTGCTGATAAATGGCAGGGGAAAAAATAAGAACTGGGACAGGAAAAAGAGAGTGGTATTGAGGCCCAATATAACTCAAGCATGAGTTATTAGAGGAAAGTAGGAGGGAGGTTTCACATATAATGGAATGAATCCCATTGAGCTTGAGGTTTTAGATAAGCAAATATTTCAACAAATATATACTCTTTGGTGGGGGGCTCCAAAGAGTGACTCAGGGGTTATTGCATTGGACTTGGAATCAGGAAGACTCATCTTCATGAGTTTAAATCTAGCTTTAGATGTTTACTAGCTGTGTGATCTTGGGCTAGTCACTTAATCCTGTTTGCATCAATTCCTGTAAAATGAGCTGGGAAAGGAAAGAGCAAACCATTCAAGTATCTTTGCCAAGAAAATACCAATGAGTGCCATAAAGAGTTGGACTTGACTAAAGGACTAAACAACAAACAAAAGAAAGCTTCTGGGGCAGTATTTGGACCCAAGTCTTTCTGACGCTAAATTTTATCCACACTGTACCACTGTACCACCATTATCTCAAAAGTACTTTCTGGATCAAAGATTCTATGAGCAGATTAAAATTAGGTAGGATTTATGATATTATCATGGGTTATTTCTATTCCCCACTGTTCTGTTGATCAAGGAATGGCTTTTAAGAGATGTTAAGTTTAGAAAATTCACCACTAGAAAATTCACTATGGTCATCAAAGTGCAACAAAGTGGCTAATCATCAGGCGATGAACAATACTCTAACTTTGGGATTGAGATGAAAAGGATACAGTCCTTCACTGGGCTTCTACTTGAAGTCTAGCCATTTTCTTGGACTTTTTTAAAATAAATGTAATAGAAAAATCGTATGATTCGATGAATAACAGAAATACAGAGAGAGATGAAACCTTGGAATTTGTGGCTGAGATTTCCATTTCCCAGTATCTCCTACTAAACACTCTTTTTGTTAGGTGTGTTGGAATGCATGGTTCATTACCTCAGGTGTTACACTCATGATCTTAAGATTTCTAAATGTAATCACTGAGATTTAATGAGGTTACTAAACTCCACCTTGAATCAGACCAGGAGAGCAACTACTTGACACTGAATTCTTGGATCAGTGCTTGGCAAGAGCAAATTTCACTCTCCTTTTTGAAGGTTATCCTACCTTTCTCTAATTAACTGTGCCAGTTCACTTTCTTCCATTCCTTCCCTTGTTGTCTCTACACCAATCCTTGTCCAGAATACAACATACTGTAATAAGAGTTCAAGGCAAAGGCAGCCTGCAAAGTTCTCCCAAGATTTTTTTAAAAATTAAAATAATCATGAGTTGTCTGCCTCTCATTTTACATGTGTTATCCCTGTCCCAAGAACAGGAAGTGAATAGAAGGCCTGTAAAGTGAGTGAATTATTATGGGAATAATGTCTATTGTTCCTACCAATTGAACTTCAAAATATCTTCATAGTAAGAGAAGAGGGGTGAACTCTAGGGCATAAGTGATTAAAAGCAGGCAAGCGCTCTGGTCTTTAGCCCTTGAATGAAAGGGAAGAACACAAACATATTAGGATGTGGTGTTTGATTAAATGAAGCAATCTTAATTAAAGACAAACTGGGCTAGATAGGTTTATCTAGAAAGCAGAGGAAAACTTTTCAGTCTACCACTTAGTGATGATACTTTCAAGGCTTTCAGCCAGAGAGAAAAATATGTGAATATTTAGCAGAGGGACAATAAGAAGAAAAAAGAGAAAGGCCATGGTATTTGTCCAAAGGGAGGTCATCTTTGTTAGGAAACCAAGGTACTTTCCTGGAGAAGAGTAAAGTAGAAACCCTTATCATGAAGGGTACCTGCCCAGATAATGAGTCATGGACCTAAAAAGGAAAGATATCTAAATGGAAGGGAGATATTAAACAGTACAGGGATGGCTTGGAAAGAATATGGTTGTTTTTTTTTTTTTTTAATAAAAACCCATTTTTTGTCTCCCAGATGTGAGATTTTCTGTTTCTCCCCAGAATGAAGAATTTTGCTATTCACTGCAAAAGTTCCCATTACTCAAAAAAGTTCTTCTCAAAGATATGATAAAGGCAACAGGCCACCTCTCCCCATTGATAATATAGTTAGATAATAAAGTTAAATGGAAAATCTCACTCTCAGCTCAGTAGAAGAAGTACAAAGATTGCACGCTTAGAGTATTCAAAAGCTGCCACTACAAACTCAGAAAGAACTTACTGACTAGTTAACCTTGCAAAAAACAGCAGCTCTTTTATTTGTGAAACAAGATTTTAAATGTTGTTCAGAAAAATAAGCATGTTTGTTTTGTAATGGTCATTGATTCGGAATAAATTTCTATGCTATCGAACCTCAAATCTAATAGTACTTTCAGGACACTGAAGAATAAAACAAGGCACACCAAAATGAGGGCTCCCTGGGGTCACTGATAAAAGTCTAGCTTCCCAGCTATTATGAAGCATCAACTGGTATTTCCTGGCCTGCCCCAAATGTTTCCATGAATTATTTATTATGTCTCTTAAAAAACAAAATCTCAGGTACACACAGACAACCTAATAGGAAAAGTATTCATTTAATCCTCCTCTCATATAACATTTAAACACATATAATAGTTTAGCATGTTTTGAAAGTCAATCAAACACTAAGGCTATTTGTTGGTTCACTTTTTAAATTATTTTTCTGTCCTTTCTTAGAGCTCCTAAGTCCTATAGACTTAATTTTCAGAAACACTGAATATTTGTCACCAGCCAAATGTATGATTAACTCTGGTGCCAAGCACTCATAGCCAGATTGAATGCCTCCTTTGTGAAATATGATCATTCCCAATGCCCAGAATGAAGCACTAACCAGCTGAAAAAGGGACTTTCTCATAGGATGATTAACAATAAATACCCTTGAGGAATGCCAGTGCTGTGATACAAACCAACAGAGAAAAAAAGAGTATTAAATAAAATATGACTCATTATGGCAGAATAATTTTCTATACAATGAGGCAAATATTAGACTATTTTCATTCTTTATTTTACCCTAAGCTTAAAAATCAAAATCCATATTTAAAATTTAGAACAATTAAGATGAATACCACTTAAAACTTAAGTAAAATTACTTAAATAAACTACTTAAAACTCCCCTTCATAATAGTTGCTATGCTATATGCCTTGAATTTAAACAGTAGAGTAATAAAAATGACATTCACTAAATTTGGTTTTTGGAGCATACTGTATTGATGCCATTTCCACAGTAAATTTGATTAAACTCTAAAGATCCTTCCAATTATAAATTTGATGATTTAAAAATTCCAAAAGAATATTTCTGTCACATAAATAGATGGACCTAGGCATAGATCCTGGATCTACTTTCTTTGGGGCAAGGTCATATAGGGCAGAAAGTAAAAGTAATGAATGCTTCTTTCTTTGTAGGACTAAATACTACATTCTTCCTTCCAAATTTAGTTCATGGTGAGTGGGCAATTATCCATAATTTGTTTAAGAAATCTTCATTTATTTATACATGAAAATTGAATATTTATAATATTCCTGACAAGAGATAGGCTAAGATTTACTTTGATATTATTAATAAAAAGTTATAATAAAAGTTTGTAGGAGAAATGAGCATATTCTTTAAGAGAATAAGATATAAGCAAATCAAGCACATACTTTATAAATGAAGCTAAATTTCAAATTATTTTTAATTATTTCTTAAAGCAATTTCTTTAAGAGGCTTTCTCTGATTGACAGTGAATGAGTTGATAAAAGAATTAATTAATTTAGAAAAAAATTTAAGAACTTACTTTGTCAAAAAAATGTGCTAAGTTCTATATACTGTAGTGCAAATAGGGTGCATGCATCCTATTTGCACTACAGTACAGATCAAAGAAAGAAGTTACTACTCTGTCAGTCATGTTCATTCAACATTCTCTACTTAAATGAAAACAATAGAAAAGCACACACATCATATGACTGATACATGTAAAAAGTCTAACGATTCAATTATTCACCATTTCAGACTGAAATTCCCTTTCATTAGCCCATGCTAATAAGCCCTAACTACAGAAATATGCATTATAAGCTACAAGACAAAATTGTTCATAGCAATATAATAGACTTTTTTGAATTGACATAATTTATTTAAAAATCTAAATAACCAGGAAGTTTTGTTCTGAATGTTTGAAAGCTATTAATATAATTAATTCTACTTCTCATAATCATAACACACACATATATATAGGAATTTATTTACATGTGATTTTAATTGGCCAGGGTCAATGATTACATGGGATACCAAGTATGGAAATTATAATCATCAATGAGGATTTCTGTGAACTTTGAGGATAAAAAGTAAACTGATTAATGGGACTGGGGAAAGGACATTGGAAGCAATGGCACAGAACCAATAAACCATGTAGCCCTTAACAAGCACAGAAAAACAACATTTTGATAAACTTTCTGTGATTTGCACTCTCTGCTCCCAAGTCTGAATTCATGTCTACTTCCTCTGCTTCTGCCATGTTTAATTTAGAGATTTGCTCTAAAGGATCCAGAACATTCTGAGGAATTTATGAGAAAGAATGCTATCCACATCTAGAGAAAGAAGTGTGGGAGGAGAAATCCAGAAGAAAACATGTGACATCACTTGTTCATATGAGTACCTGATTTAGGGTATATATATAAAAAACCAAGTGGAATTGCTTGTCAAATCCAGGAGGAGGGAGCCGTGAGGGGAGGGAAAAAACATAAATCATGCAACCATGGAAAAGATTTTAAAATTTAAATTTAAAAAGATAGAGATCTACTATAAATCTTATTATCATACTACTCCGCTGCCAAGTATCAAAGTTATTTACACACATATGTAATGACTCTACTAGACTGTAAACATCTCATAAGTGAGAATTTTGTCTTGCCTTCTACATAAATAATTTTTGTATATGGACCAAATAAGTCTACCCATAGAAGTTCCAATAAGTTGCCTTGGAAATGCAAAATATGGATGTTTTTGTAACAGAATTTTTAAAAGTAATATTTAATACAAACTTAAGTCAAAATCAGATGATACTGTAATACCAGGGAAGTCAGATGTAATGGATTGTTTTATCTCTTTATTTAAAATAACTTCTCTTTGAAAATAAACCAAATGCTATAAGATGAAGTTTATTTTCAGTTCTCTTGTTCATTAAAAATAAAAAACCAAAAATTTTTCATGTTTATATTTGGAAAAGACAGATAAATAAAATGGATTGATATCTTAGAGCACTTACCATTATGTCTCCTTTTAGAAGCTGGGCTGGTTCAATGGCAATGCAAACTCTGCTTTGGTTTTCTGGACCAACATTGCTAAGTAAAGAAAGAACATGAACATTAAAGAGATCCTGTTAGTTTTGAGGCTGTGAACAACTTTTTTTTCCCTAGTAAATGGATGACTAGGGGTAATTCAGTACAGTGTGGGTAATGGGAAAACTAAAATAATTCTTCTCAATAAAGTTGGCCTCAAATATCCAAAAGTTTTCTGCTTCTTCATTTTATTCCTTCCCTTGCTGATTCTCTCTCTCTTTCTCTGCCTCTCTCTGTCTCTCTGTCTCTCTGTGTCTGTGTCTGTGTGTGTGTATGTGTCTCTCTCTCACTTACCTTCTGGTTTAGTATCAATTTTAACACAGAAAAGCATCAAGGAATAGGCAATCACAGTGTCTCAGAGATGGAAGAGATTGTTGATCCTCTTTAATTCTCTAGTTCAAGCTCCCTGACCAAGAATGTTCTGTATTATATATTTTGCTGTTCTTCTGCTATGATTGATACTAAGATAGCCAAAATATATGTAAGCTTAAAAAAACCTTTACCTTCTTTTTGGGGGAAGGGGATCTTTTTTAAAATAATCCTTAACCTTCCATCTGAGACTCTATACTGGGTATTGGTTCCAAGGCAGAAGAGTGGTAAGGACTACACAATTAAGGGTCAAGTGACTTCCCCAGAGTCAAACATCTAGGAAGTGTCTGAGGCCAGATTTGAATCCAAGATTTACCATATCTGAGCCTGGCTCTCAAACCACTGAGTCATCTAGCTGCCTCCTACCTTTGGTCTTAATATCAATTCTAAGACAGAAAAGAGGCAAGGGCTAGGTAATGGGGGTTAAGTGACTTTTCCAGGGTTACACAGCTAGGAAATGTCTGAGGCCTGATTTAAACCTAGGGCCTCCCAACTCTGGACCTGGCTCTTGATACACTATGCTATCTATCTTTTCCTTTTATACTCTTTCAAACTATATTATTCCTAGGTTCTTATAGTAGCACACCTTATTAGAAAATAGCCTTCACTATTTTCTAACAAGGATTTAGCATGCAGTTACCCATAAACAAAATAAGGCACCAAAGAGGAATGACAGGCAGGGAAGAAAGAGGACAAGAAGGCATGGATTTATCCCTGAGGTTGCCATTGAAGGTCACCTACTTTTGACTTTCCCTTGTCATAACCTTTCTGTTAAAAAAAAAAAGTAGGTATGATACATGTAAAACCCAGTGGAATTGTTCATTGGCTCTGGAAAGGGGGAGGGAGAAGGGTTGGAAAGAACATGAATCATGTACCCATGGAAAAACATTCTTAATTAATCTGATTACACTTTTTTTAAATGTAGGTAAAGTCATCATTTTGCAAGGTTTCTTAAAAAGTTCCTAAAGGGCTGAAGACATTCTTAGATGAAAGATCATTAAGACTTACTAGATTCCTGATGTATAGACGGGTTGCATTGCTTGGTAGAGCTTCAAAAATGGTCGGCAAACTGAAAGAACCAAAATTTGGTTGGGAAAAATCAGACTTATTTCAAAAGAAACTTTTGAACTAGGTAATCATGTAAGGTAATGAGAAAGGCTGAACAACAAGAGATTATCCCATGGGTGATGGAATTTCACAAACCTTCAGTCTACGCATAGAACATTTTTCAAATTCTATGAATAATAGACTAAGGGAGGTGGAGTGGGTTGGGGAAAGGTGGCACCATGTTCTAGAACACCACATACAAGGCAGGGAAAGGCTAAAACCACTGGTTTAAAAAAAAAAAGCTTAGAAGAATGTCTTAATTATCAATCAAAAATGGTGAAAATATTATAGCTTTCAAAAACAAGGTTTCTTCATCATCTAAATTATACTCTGAGAGTGACAAAAATCAATTTACATACAAACATGAGAGTACTAATATGACAGATTTGGGCTCAACTTCACCTTCTACCTAATCTCCTTTTTAACAACAACAACAACAAAAAAATACAACTGTTAGACAGTTGTCTGGGGAGAAGAGTCAATAAATGGCCACTGAGAAGAAGAAAATTGACTCAAAAAAGACCTGACTTGGATTTCGTGTTACTGATCTAGCTGACCATAAGCAAAGCTTACTAATAAACCCTTCTATACCAGAGTTCAGAATTGGTTACTGGCTTAAGTCTTTAGATAAACAAGAAGACCAAATAAAAAAGGCATAAACGGAATAGAGTTGTTTTTGGTTTTTTTTGCACAGATCATACCAATATGCAGAATTCCTGAGGATTTGATTCTGGGCATTAATCTTCAAAGAGCAGAAAAGTGGTGATCATTTTTAATTTGAGTAAATAAATTCCCTCATAATGTATTTCAGAAAAGTTGTGGTCTTACTACTGGGATTTACTCATTCCACCAATGAAGACTACAACTTCTCCTTGCCTGAGTAGACAGATTCTTAGGATTTTCTGACCAAAAATAAAACCATTACCCCGCAGCCAACTTCTGGCAATAAGCCTCTTAAACCTTTCTTAGAGAGGTAAATGTAATGAAGAGTTGATTTGCCAGATCCATGCTCAAAGCCTTCAAGATTAGCAACAGTACATTCAATAGATAGAGCTTTCAAGAGCCCAAGTTCACTCCATGCAATAGTACCGTATCAATAGAGCTTTACTGAAGGTCCACCATCTTTTCTATCAATATCTGAGTTCATCAGTGAAAGGAATTATCTCCAAAATGCAGATCACCAACTCCCTTTTACAGTCTTAAAAGTGTTATCAGGAAAACAATGAGGTTAAGTAGTATTGCCCTTGATAACACAGTTAATCAGTGAAAGAGTAGGCATGAAATCAAATATTCCTGACCTTTTCCACTATGCAACATTGCCTGTCCCATCCTACTTACTACATTAAAAAAAAGAGCAATAAAAACAACTTCCTATTTAATGTACCAACGCACTTACCTCCACCAGTATCAAAGTTGGGGATGCCATGAAGAATTACAAAGTGCAGGAAAAGTGGTGTGGTATTCATTTTCACAGATCCTGAGAGAAGGCCACTAAGGAAGTGGACATATCTGAAAACAATGCAATATTCAAACAAGTTAGAGAATGTGTTGGGTTCTAAAAGCCAGGGTAAAAGGAGCAAAAGAGCTTTGGGGGAAAAAATGGGCTCTTGGCAAAGCAAAGAAAGGTATAATGATAATATGTCATACTGTCTTGCTCTTTCTCCAGAATAAATGTCAATTCATCAGTTCATTCAAGTGGAATTCTATAGAATTCAAATTTGTTTTTTCCATCTTCTCCAAAGGTCAAGTGCCATGAAAAAATTCACTCATCTATCACCACTATCAATGATTATGTATATAAATGATATTTTTTCAAATAGCTAACCTGTATATATATATATATGCATATATATGTTATATATTGTTATGGCTCAATAATTTATATTTTACTATTATTGACAGTCCCATCTTTGGACTGATATATTGCTAGTAGACTAGGAATAACCAATATATGTCAGGGATCAATAATTTTGTTGGGGGTAGGGAGAGTGCCCTACAGAAACAGAGATCACGATCTAACTCTTAATTTAGTATTTAGGAAGTCATAGGAGGCTCAGAGAAGTAAAAGGAAAGGTTAGGATTGCAGGGCTAGAATTAGAAGGGATACAATAATATTACTAGTCTATTATTTAATAATAAAATATACACTGTATAATAATTAATATATTAACTAAATATGTAATTATGTAATATAATGTGCATATGTAATTATATAGTATTATATTTATAAGATGAATAATAAAATATTACATCATAACAGATAATAGGATATAATAATATATTGATACATAATCTAAAGTTTTGGAGCTTCAATTTTCTTTGTTTATTTATACAGGCACTAACTAGATATGAATGCTGATACCCTTCTATAACATTGTGCCAATTTCAGTCACCCGAGATTCCTCAATCTATCATATTAAAACTTTACAGAGTATATAAGGAAAAAGAATCATCTAGCTTAGGATATTTTATAAGAAATTCATTTCCTTTGAATACAATTCATTTAAAAACAAAACCCTAGTAACAAGTATTCATTATTAAGAAAACAAATTACCACATTGGCTTTGTTCAAGAATGTATAACTCCTTTCATATTTGGTCCATTCCCTCTCTGTTAGGAGATTGGCAAAATTTTTCATTTTAAACATGGTAACACAGTTGGTCTTACATTAAAAGTACAAGGAGCTGGGTAGCTCAGTGAAATGAGAGCCAGGTCCAGAGCTGGGAGGTCCTGGGTTCAAATATGGCTTCAGATACTTGTTATCTGTGAACCCTCAATTGCCTAGCTACTGCCACTCTTCTGCCTAGGAACCAATACTACGTATCTTTTCCAAGTCAAAAGATAAGACTTTAGGGGCAGGGAGGATTGCCTTTGTAAAAGTTACATAATAATTCAAGTGATTCTGTGTTTAGGTTAAGGTTAGAGAATTCTAGAGTTCACAAGGACCATAGAAATCTTTTCATCAGATGCCTCACTCTTCCTAAAATATCCTGGACAGGAGATCAACGAAGTTTCTTTTTTTGAATATCTCAAATAAACTACATTATGAGGCTGTTCATCCACTGTTGGATAGTGCAAGAGTCCTTTCAGGAAAGTTCCTTTACTATCTTTTTGACACTATACCCAATTGTATTTTTATTAAATCAATGGAGTCAATTTGCTGCTTTTTCATTTTATACTCAATTTCTAGCACCCACTCCATGTCAAATGATTCATTTTTCCTAGTCTAAAATTGTACATAGACCTACTTCTGCAGGCAAGACCCAGACCAGTAGGGAATAAAGAATGGGTTTTTGTATTTAGAAAAATGGAAGCTTATAATAGTACTATTTAGTTCTGTTTTCCCTAAAGAGGGAGGTGGGTGGATGAGGAGAGTGTTTTCTTAAGAAGCTATGAAGGAACTGTGATACCTCTGGGCAAATCATATGAGCTCCTTTCCTCAAAATAAGGGAGTTGGCCTACATGATTATTAAGGTCATTTTTAGCTCTAAAAATCAATCATTCTATAAGCTCTAGCTGACGTAGTAAAAGAAAATTTTATTTCTTTTAATGATGAAAAGTCCTTAAGGATCAGTAATCCCTGCTATGGCAAGCCAGAAAATCCTATCCTAAGTGTCTTTATCAGAGTATAAAGAGATATCTTCTTTTTGTCACAAAAGAAGTGACAAATCTGCTTTGATTGGGGGGAAAAGCACCATAAAATATATAATTTTTTTACAATGATGCTTTATGAAGGGAGGACAAGAAGTTTTTCCCA
>NC_058130.1:81226344-81280898 GCF_016433145.1 Gracilinanus agilis | reverse complement strand
ATGAAGTGTCATTCCAGGAGAAAGAGAAAACAATTGGCAGAAAAATTTTGAGGGATTGTATGAGGGAAAAAAATGGCAGAAAACCTGCACAACTGAAAAAAGTAACACTTCATTTAAAAGCCTCATTCTGAGAAGGGGTCCATAGGCTTCCCGAGACTTCCAAAAGGATCCAAGTCACAAAAAGGCTAAGAACCTCAACTCTAAGTGATTCCATTAAAGCTTATGTAAAAGAAACACTTTAAGGCATTTGTTTGACTTGTAAACTAGTTTTAAATTCTGATGGTTCATTTTGATAATGGTATATGATAGTTATATACATATATATATATATACATATATATAAAATTTTCCCTGGAATTGAAATTTCCTTATTAACTTGTGCAGACTACAATCATACTGAAGAGACAAGTATAAAAATTCCTGATATCTCCTTCATTGGCTTAAAGAGTTCTAAGTTTTGAAAAAAGGGCAGTCAGCCAAAGGAAATAGACAAAACTCACACTTCTATAGGTGTGAGAATTACCCAAACTACCTGGAGCTCCAGTTCCACACACAATTACATTTTGTCAGAGGCTGGATGGAAGACTGTGGATGGGCTAATCTCTCTAAATTCCTCCAGGTCTCTGAGTAACATGTTTGGATTAAAAGACTGACTCAATGTGACCAGGAATATTCCTAGACTTGGCCCATTCACAAATGTTTATTCTAAAATAAGTGGGTGAGTGGAATGGTCATTTTCACTTGACTACACTGAGTTCAGGAAATTTAGGAAATTGAGGGATTAGGTTTTCTACACGGCAAGAAAAATATATTTCTAGAAAAAAAACACTTTGAAAGTCAAATTTCACTGCTTAATTTTTCCACCACCATATGAATGGTTTTATATTTCTTCTTTTGGAGATAAAAGCAAAGGTTGTATGAATAGAGAAGATGATTAAAAAACTCACAGTCTATTAGAGAGGCACATTAAATAACAAAAGGAGTATATGCAAAAATTTAAAAAAGATAAAGAAGTAATTTATAATGATTTTATTTTTCATAAGAAATGAGAAACTGATAAGGTAAATAATTTATATCTAGTTTTTGGCACCACTACATATCTCTACCATTTATCAACTTCCCTCTTTAATACCCTCCCTAGCCATGGCACACATCATAGTCTCTGGCTGAGCCATACACAGTTTCTCTAATCCCCCAAATCTCCCTTTCCTGGATCATCATCACATTTAAGTAGAAGCAGTACAGGGATTACATGACAACAATATAGCTGGGCACAACACAATTATCTTTCCCAAATATGTGTGCCATACCTCGAATGTACAACAGAAAAGCAAAGATAAAGCAGGACTCCAAAATAATGAGACTGACTTCTTTTAGACAGACATGATATCCTCATTACGACTGTCATTCTAGGCTATTAATGCTCTTAAATTATTTCTACTACCAAAAATTTTCACATTTTTAAATTGTTAAACTAGAGAACTCATTTCCACAAATATGAAATTCAGAAAGTCAATACAACAGTATAGATTCAAAATGAAAGAGAATGCCTCTAGCTGAAATCAATTTTCAGCTTTATCCATTTTCTGATAGTAGAAACATAGAATATTAGAAGTAAAGTAGACCTTAGAGGTTATCAAGTCTAAATCCATCATTTTACAGATGAAGAAACTTAGGCCCTAAGAGGCACAAATATTTGCCAGTTAACAGGAAGCCTAAAAGTAGAAGCCTGGACTGCTGATGCCCAGTTCTCCCTCCACTACAACAGATTATATCATAAACAGAGAAAATGAATTTTTATTTTCATCTTACCTGGCAGAAACATTGGTGAAATGCATGTATGATGATATGACAACTCCTATCCGTCCTTTTCCACCCTGAGAGAATGAAAATCAATAAATATTTATCCTGAAATTGGGATGTAGAGCTGACTATAAACCAGCAAGTGCCCTGTACATTCCATGAATTAAAAAGTAGATCATGCTTAAGAGATGAAATCAAAGTGGAGTCTTCAGGGGTTACTAATCTCTTGGGGTTGATTTACTGATATTCTACATCAGCACGTAGACAAGAAAATCAGTCTCTAATTCTATACTATTTCAATGGTAATTGAAGTTTTCTAAGGCAATGAAAGAAATCCAGAGCAGCTGTTGAGGGCATTTGGAGAAGCTGAGCAACAAAGTTCAATAGGCAGCTAATTAAAATAATACTAATTTATACCTCAAGAAAATCGACAGCAATCCACTGTTTCATTTATAGAAGAAATGCACCCCTTAATGGCTAGAATGAAGAACTACATGCAGGGCATAAATATGGTAGGTAAAAACCATCTCACCCCAGGAACAGGCTCCAAAGTATCTGCAGACATCAATGTGATGATCACCCCAAGTACACCTTTTGGCACCTTGACTCACCTTACTGCTCTCTGTTCCTAGATATGACTCTACACCCTATTTTATTGGGCTTTTTACTTCTATTTCTTTACAATATTTTAATATATTTTATATTTATTCAAGTAAATGTTTTTACCAACTCCTCTATAGTGTAAAGGAAAATGAGCTATCCATCTTTTTATCTCCCTCTACAGAAACAATGCCACCATTTTACTTCTTCTACTCCCCATTTTTAAGGTTTGCAAAAATCTAAAGTTTCTTAATAATTATTCCAGGAAGGTACAGATATAAAAGTTTGCCATACGCCTGACCTCAAACCAAAATTCAAAAGAAATGTACAAGTGATATTCTAACCAGAGAGTCATCATGAACTTTGTGCAGCCAAGACTATGCATCTCTGTCTACCCATAAAATAAAACAAAATGTCTAGCAGAAAAGAGAGCTCAGTTTGAGGTAGTGCTCATTTGGAAATATTTTTAGTAAGGTAACTATTTGCATTTAGCTCCAATGACTAAATTTTCAACCTTTTATGGGGAAAGAGGTTAAACAAGATGAGGTTCATTTCTTAAAAGAAAATGCAAGTCATGATTTTTCCCAAAACTAACATAAGAAATTTAAGGTCAAAAAAGCAACAACAGCAAAAAGTAATTTTAAAAGAAGAAATATAAGCTCCTTTTTATTTGCTTGTGGTTCATATATAAGTGGTATATCACATCTTATTACAATAAAGAACTTTCCAGCCATTTTCTGAATTTGATCTTTTCTATGACCCTTGGAAATGAGTAGGGAAGGCATTATTCATTTTTATTTTTATGAGGTAGAAAGTTAAGATTCAGGAAGATTTACGTAACTTGCCTGAGGTCATAGAGTTAGCAATATTTTTTGAAGCAGAGAAGTTTTATCTGAAATACTAGAAAAGCAACACTCTAAAACAGTGATGGGTAAACTTTTAAAGAGAGGGCCAAAGGAAAGGAAAAAACTTTAGGCAGGCCAATATAATTTATTAAAAAATAACAGTGATACATTTTACAAAATTCTTACTTTTTTTGTGATACTAAGCCCTATTGATAACTGAAAGATTATGAAGGAGAAGGACACATCTGGTCCACAGACCGTAGTTTGCCCATTGCTGCTCTAACATATACATAGGGAATATTATCATACAAATTATTTTAAAGTTTTCAAAAACTCACTTCCTAATACAAATAACTAGGAAATAAGGGCCTGTTGGAGACCAGATCATATAAGTGAAAATTATATATTTCAAATAAACCAATAACAGATAAAGAGAAGGAAAGCAGAGGGAGAAATAGCTATCATTTACATTAAATTAAGAAAAAAAGTATAAAGTACTAAGAAGAATTTATCCATTTCTTAGAATATCCAAGCCAAGACAAGCTTAACTATCTTAACAATTTCTGGCATGATGATCTATGAAATATTCATTCTGGAAAGCACATGAATTTTGACAGATATCAGCAATTTTACCCAACAGTTATGATTTATGACTGGCCATGGTTAAAGCCAGTGTCAGTAATTTTGAATTAAAGGTGAACTAATCTTTCATGGTTTGTTTTCTAAATGTTTCCAAAACTTATTAAATAGTTTACATGACACTAGAACAAATGACTGATAAATCATTTTTATGAGTTTTAACATGTTTCCTATTAATTCACCCAACAAGTTTTGTCTAGAGGTAAAAAGAACAGTTGTTCAGGGGAAGCAAAGTGTTTTAAAAGCCCAAGACAATAAATCTATCAGCTATTATACCCTGATTTATTCTTTTTGAGTAATATTCTGGTTAATTTATGTCACATGTAGCTGAAGAAAGTGAAAAGGAATGGACATTCTTAAGAATGAAATTTGAAAATATATATACTATATATGTAATATTTAAATAACTTTTTTAAAAGGATAGAAAAGGAGTGAAAACAAAAACTCCAAACCCCAAATTGATCAGGATAAGCCTGATTGATGATCATAGTGCAGTTTATCTTTTTTTTTTAATTAAAAAAACCAACTGATTCTTTTTCTTGGTTTGTAAGAATATATAAATTTCTGAAAAAAAATCTGCCTGAGTATACATATTATTGAAAGAGCACACATGTGCTCCTGTTTATTTTCTGATTCACAAGAGAACTAAAAACCAGTGCTAGAGAAAAGAGTCAATAAAAGCAGATGTGAGAAGAAAAGAAACAGTTCAATTTTTTTCTCTCCATATTTCATAACATAGCTAGGAGGGATTTGTGTAATGTGTGAAGATTTGCAAAACATTTTACAAATATTTCCTTTTATCTTAGAAATAAACCTGAGTAATAGGTACTATTATATTGCTATTTTACAACTGAAGCAGACAACAATTAAGTGATTTGCTTTGGGTAAGGGTCTGAGGTGGAATTTAAAGTAAAGGCTTCATGAATGCAGGTCCAGAGCCCTATCCCTGAGCCACTTAGTGGCCTTTAATAGTATTATTATTGTTTAGTCATTTCAGTCATGCCTAACTCTTCTTGACCCCATTTAGCGTTTTCTTGGACAAGATACTAGAGTGATTTGCATTTCCTTCTCCAGTTGAATTTATAGATGAGGAAACTAAGGCAAATATGGTGAAGTGACTTGCCCAAGATCCCACAGCTAGAAAGTATTTGGGACCAGATTTTAATTCAGCTCCAGCATCCTATCCAATGTACCATTTAGCTGCCCAAGCCTTAAATATAACTGTCATATATATATATATATATATATGATCAGTGATGTCAAACTCAGATAGAAAGGGGATGCTAAGAACCATTAAACCAAATTTAAGGATCCCTCCAAATGGCTGGATATTTCCTTAGAGAACCACATATTAACTTTATCTGTGCCTTAGAGTACTTTTATTTATTTTGTTAAGTATTTTCTAATTACTTCTATTTGGAAGCATTGCGCTGTCCTACATTTTGACATATCCATAATATATAATGGAATCCAGAGTAGAGAATATTATCTTAAAAATGCTGATAACAAAAGCTTCCACTAAGAAATCTGAAAACTCATTCTCTCTGCAAAGCTCGTATTCTTTCTACTACACTATGCCTCCTCTTTTTATTTTTTAGGCAATTATAAAATGAGAATTAGCATTCATATAATTTTCAAGTTTACAGAGCAATGTGTAGTTAGAATGTTCTACCCCAGGACTATGTTCCCCAGAATTCCTTTAGTATTACCCAGCATCCTTTTCCTTTTGTCTACCTAGCATCCTTGCTTATTTGTATGTAGTTGTGGGTAACCCCTCCTTCTCTCTCTTTTCCCACATGTACAGCTGGGAAAGCTGGTTTTACTCAGGTTTTTACTTTTTGTCTTTTAATTTTCTCTTATTTCAAGTTGTTATTAATAAATTTATTAAATATAATACTTGGAGTATTTTGATAAAAGGAATTTTTAATCTTACAGCACTTTACAAATATTATCTCATTTTTAATTCACAATTACCCTGAGAAGTATGTGCTATGATTGCCCCTATTTTACAGATGAGGAAACTGAGGTATAAAAGGGTTAAATGGCTTATTAAGGGTTACAAGTGCCTGAGGTTAGACTTGAACTCAGAACTTCCTAGCTCTAAGTCCAATGCTCCCTCCACTGAGCCAGAAACCATCTATAAAGAATACAAAAGGGAGAAGATGGTTTTGGTCTTGATTGATGTTTTTCTTGTGACCTCCAAATATGGAACAAAGCAAAACAAAACCATGAGTTCTGTTCTTTTCTCCTAAGGATAAAATTGAATTTTTTATTTAAAACTGAATTGAAATCAATGAACAATTTATAATGCATCTTGCTTACCCTGCAGTGAATGACCACTACGTGCTGAGGATCACTGTTTAACCAGTTCTCTTGGGCTTTACAGATGGTGCACATCTTATCAAGAGGAGGGGCATGGAGGTCAGGCCAACCCACATCCATAATCTAGGAGAAAAGACATTTAATTCACTTCCTCATCATGGAAGCAACATTTTTGTAACATTCATTATTCTTTGCATTACAGGTTCACTTCATGCATTTATTGCTAATATGAATAAGGAGTAAATCGTTCATGCTTTCATTTGTAAAAAGCTGCCAAAGCATTATTTAACATCAACAAAATATCCCAACAGTCTTCTCAATATTTCTGAATGGGAATGCCAGTTTCGGGTATGTTCTTTTGGAACCGTAGATGTCAGGGACATCTAGATAGAGGAATGGAAGAATGGGAAGCATTGGTTGAGAAGCTTGCCCACAATCCCTCTGATCAAATTAAAATCTCAATCAGCAAATTCCAATTGTCCACACATACTGTTTAAAAATCAAGGAATAAAATATGAATGGGAAGTAGCAAAATTATTTACAAACAAAAATATCCATAAAAGAAGGGAAGAAGAATGGAAAGGATGAATCATGAAACACTAAATTGGGAGAATTAGGCAAAGCAGCAAATGCATGGGAAGGCCTGTTAAATGAACACAAAATGAGCATCTTAGATGAGCATTTCAAAACTGAAGAAGTTAGAATGAAGGTTATTGGGAATAAAGTCAGTACCTTTGGGTTAAGCTTCGTAAGATCATATCTTTTTTCAGAGAGGTTTATTACCTGTAAGGTGAAAAAACAAAGACTAAAATGTTATAAAAGCCATCATTTTCAGGAAAAAATAAGAAATCCAGTTATTTATCATTCAATAAAAATTCAGTTATTTATCATCTAAAGGGTTGTCAGGCTTGGTGGTTTTCATATAATTAAAAAAGTAGGTACAAGACCTGGAATTTCCTTAAAATAGGGAACTTCTGGGTAAGGAAATTAGGTGGCTCAGTGGACAGAGTACTGAACCTAGTGTCATGAAGACCTGAGTTTGAATTCTGTTTCATACACTTACTAGCTGTATGTCATTGGGCAAGTCTCTTACTCTCTGTATGACTCAGTCTCCTCATCTATAAAATGAGGATAATTATTATAACCCTTACCCCAGAGTTGTTGTGAGGATCAAACAAAGTGCTAAGAGAGGTGCTTTTATTATACCCATTTTTAAGAGAAAGAAACTGAGACTGAGGGAATCAAGTAAATTGCCCAGTCACTCATTTAGTAGGTAGGTACCCAAAGCAAGAGTTAAGCCCAGGTATTGCTGGCTCCAAGTCCAGCATTCTATTTACTGCATCACCTAGCTGCCCAGGAAAAAGCAAATACCAAAATGCTCAGAATTTCTGTCATTCTAAAAAAAACAACTTCCATTTCAGCCTATTACCAACATATCAAATACAAACCTTCTCTGGACTATCTCAAAGTAATACTTTGTTGTCAATACTTGCTATTTTTGGTCTTTTCTTTTTAAAAAAATTTTTAAATTTTGAATATTTTCCCATAGTTACATGTTTCATGTTCTTTCCCTATCCCCCAAACCCTCCTAACCCCCCCTTAGGCACCACAGAATTGCACTGGGTTTTATGTGTATCATTGTTTAAAACCTAATTCCATATTATTGATAGTTGGACTAGAGTTATTGTTTAGTGTCTACATCCCCAATAATATACCCATCAACCCATGTGTTCAAGCAGTTTCTCCTCCCACAATTCTTCCTCTGAATGTGGCTAGCTTTCTTTCTCATAAGTCTCTCAGCCTTGCTCTGGATCCTTGCATTGCTGCTAGTAGAGAAGTCTGTTATGTTCAATAACAGTGTATCAGTTTCCATGTACAATGTTCTCTTGGATCTGCTCCTTTCACTCTGCATCCATTCCTGGAGGTCATTCTAGTTCACATGGAATTCCTCCAGTTCATTATTCCTTTGAGCACAATAATATTCCATCACCAACAGATACCACAATTTATTTAGCTATTCCCCAATCGAAGGACATTCTTTCATTTTCCAATTTTTTGCCACCACAAAGAGCAAGGCTATAAATATTTTTGTACAAGTCTTTTTCCTTATTATCTCTTTGGGGTATAAACAAAGCAGTGCTATAGCTGGATCAAAAGGCAGATAGTCTTTTAAAGCCCTTTGGGCATAGTTCCAAATTGCCATCCAGAATGGTTAGATCAATTCACAACTCCACCAGCAGTGCATTAATGTCCCAATATTGCCACTTCCCCTCCAACATTCTCCACTTTCCTTAGCTATCCTGTTAGTTAATCTGCTAGTTGTGAGGTGGTACCACAGAGTTGTTTTGATTTGCATTTCTCTAATTATAAAAGATTTAGAATACTTTTTCATGTGTTTGTTGATAGTTTTGATTTCTTTATCTGAAAATTGCCTATTCATGTCCCTTGCCTATTTGTCAACTGGGGAATGGCTTTATTTTTTGTACAATTGATTTAGCTCCTTATATATTTGAATAATTAGACCTTTGTCTGAGTTTTTTGTTATAAAGATTTATTCCCAATTTGTTGCTTCCCTTCTAATTTTGGTAGCATTCGTTTTGTCTGTACAAAACTTTTTTAGTTTAATGTAATCAAAATTGTTTATTTTACATTTTATAATTTTTTCTAGCTCTTGCTTGGTTTTAAAATCTTTCCTTTCCCATAGATCTGACAAGTATACTATTCTGTGCTCACCTAATTTACTTAGAGTTTCCTTCTTTATATTCAAGCCATTCACCCATTCTGAGTTTTGGTATAGGGTGTGAGATGTTCGTCTAGACCCAATCTCTCCCATATTGATTTCCAATTTTCCCAGCAGTTTTTGTCAAGTAGTGGGGTTTTGTTCCAAAAAGCTGGGTTCTTTGGGTTTATTGTAGCCTATCTTGCTGAGATCTCTTACCCCTAATCTATTCCACTGTTCCTCCCTTCTGTCTCTTAGCCAGTACCATATTGTTTTGATGACCACTGCTTTATAGTACAATTTAAGATCTGGTCCTGCTAGGCCACCTTCCTTCATATTTTTTTCTATTATTTCCCTTGATATTCTTCGTCTTTTGTTCTTCCAAATGAACTTTGTTATAGGTTTTTCTAATTCAGTAAAAAAGTTTTTTGGTAGTTTGATAGTTATAGCACTAAATAAGTAAATTAATTTGAAAATGATGGTCGTTTTTATTATGTTAGCTTGTCGTACCCACGAGCAATCAATGTTTTTCCAATTGTTTAGATCTAGTTTTAATTGTGTGGAAAGGGTTTGGTAGTTGTGTTCATATAATTCCTGTGTTTGTCTCAGCAGATAGATTCCTAAATATTTTATATAGTCTAGGGTGATTTTTGTAACATCCATGTTTCTGAGAGGGGTTCAAGCTGCATCACAGAATTTGATAGTGCCTCCAGGACTCCAAGGGAGAGGGGCACTATCAAATTCTGTGATGCGGCTTGAACCCCTCTCAGAAAAATGGATGTTACATTTTAAATGGAATTTCTCTTTCTAACTCCTGCTGCTGTGATTGTTGGAATATTGTTGGTCTTTTCAATGTGACATATTGAAAATATCAGTGAATTTTCTCTTTTAATAATCATTAAAGTATTCTCATCCAAAAATGACCAATATGGAAGTAAGCTTTGCATGAGCTTTTATTACATGTACGACCCTGATCAAATTGCTTATCATCTCCAGGAGCAGAGAGGGAAGGGATAGAAGGAGACAATTTGGATTTTGTGATTTTTGAAAATTTATGTGGAAAATTGTTATTCCATGTAATTGGGAAAATAAAATATATATTTGAAAAATAAAAATAAATAAATGAATAAGTAATCATTGAAGATCTCTTTATCTCCCAAACCAGTGGCATTTGCTTAGCCCTCATCTTTTATTTAACTAGAATATTTTATGCTCTTCACTATTCCCAGATACTCTCCTTCTTTGGCTTCAAAAATGAAATAAAACTTTCTCTTTTGTTTTCTCACTTACAAGCCTCAGCGAATACAAAGTATTAGTCCTTTCAAAATTATTCATGTAGGTTGATTTTACAATTAATACAAGTATTCATCCGTAGGTCTACCCTTTCATTTTTTTATATGACAAAAATCTCAGGTCACGTAAGCATTCTTTGTATAGCAAAAATAAATTTTTATTGTTATATCCTTTTGGGCATGATTTATAATTGTATGCTACATACAGATATGTACATGACATATACATTATACTATTGTACAAATGTCATATCTTAGAATCTCCCATCTTCCCTTTTGAAGCAAGTAGGAGCATAACCATTTCTGTAAAATTCTTGAGACAGGACTATTCTTCTTGTATGAAAGGATCATAGAAAGGGTCCTGAGAACTGACTAGTCTTGCCCCTTTTAAAGATGAGAAAACTGAGGCCCATAGAATTAGACTTTCAAATTTACACAAATATTAAGTAGCAGCTCTGGTAATGAAATGCAGATCTCTTGACTTGAAATCCCATTATATTACATAGCAGAGTAGGTTAGTGGAATGTCTAAAATATAAATTCCCAGAGGCAGAATTCCTACAGTGATGCCATTTAAAACAGAAAGGAACACTTCTAAAATTGCCAGAGGGAAAAATTCAATAATACATTTTGAATCTACTTATTATTAATCAGGGCACTAATAGAACTGAAATTCAATGGCAATGGACTTTCAATTACAACAGCTGTAAAGAAAATTGAGTGATACAGCTCCAACACTACAAACTCATTCATTGAGTCCCAGATCATTTTATTCAGGCCCTAAAGTTTAATGAGTCTGACAGATGGTATGTGATGTAGCAGAATGGACTGCATTATATACCTGTTAAATAAATCAATTAAGGATCTATTCTGATCATGAGAAATGAATAGAAATAATATACTCATGCCAATACTATTGAATTTTTATACAATGTAACAAAAGATTAGGCAAGAAGTGGGATATCAACCTTCCTTTCTCAAAGAACAGATTTTATTCTAGTAGACTCTATTCTATCACAAAACAAAAGAATGAAAAGCTATTTTACACCACTGGCATTTTATTTCTGTATTGCTTACATTTACATTCCTAGAACATCTATCAGTATAAAAACTAAGCTTTATTTGTATAATGTATATATTTTTATATATTTGTATAAACAAATTTTTTTTTAAAAATTCATACCTTTTTACTATCAATTCTAAAACAGACGAATGGAAAGATTTAGACAACTGGAGTTAAATGACTTACCTAGGATCACATTGCCTAAGAAGTGTCTGAGGCCATATTTAAATCCAGATCCTTGGAAGTACTGCTCTGGTGCTCAATCCACAGTGCTACCTAGCTGCCCCTCTACTCTCTATGTATATAGTATATATTTTACACACACACAAACACACACACACACACACACACACATAAATGTGTGTGTGTATTTATGTATGAATTTCTTACCAGCAAATTGTTGTATACAATGATCATTGTTTTGGACTTACCTACTTCTCCTGGTTACCCGGAAGGGCTCAATTTTACCAATTCCTTCTTCTACCCCAAACGTATAACAGGAGTTACATGAAAAATTGAATTCATTATAAGACAAAAGACGGCACATTGCAACTTTTTAGAAGCTTGTCCTTATAATATTTAAAAACATGAACAGTGCTGACTCTTACCAGATAGTTATCTCCATGTTTGGATTTTAGCATTCGGGTTACATCTTGCAAATTATGTAGATATGTTTCCTCAGAGCAACTAGCTGGGAAGGATACAGCAATGATCCTCTCGGTGATGTAGGTAAGATCGAGTTCATAGCCTTCCTCCATGATATGACCCAAGATGGCACTCCTGTTAAAGGTTGAGAGGTTCAAAAGTAGGTATACCAAAAGAGAATTGAACCAGGGTATGAAAAATAGAAAAATGAATGAGAAGTAATTTTAGCGAAATTCATACAAACTTTTAAAAGATGACAAACTACAGAGAATTATTTTTTAAGCTAACTCATCAGCTGGTCAGCATTTTTTTCAAGGAAGGTCTTTTATGTATCAATTATGAAAGAATGAAGTTCAAAGTGTCAAGGCTGAAGCCTTATAGTCATCTTTGACTCAGGTCTCTTTTTCATTTAAGAATTCCTTCAGCTCTTCATTGAAAATGTTTCTCTCTCTCTCTCTGTTTCTCTCTCTCTCTCTCTCTCTCTCTCTCTCTCTCTCTCTCTCTCTCTCCCATCTCTCTTTCTCCCCCCCCCCCATTCTGATTGCTCCTATATAATCTGGTAACATTACATCATGCATAAGATATCGCAATAACCTCTTTAAATGTTAATCATTCCTCATTAAGCTGGCCCATCACAACTAAGCTATTTTTGAATTGTCCCTTTTCATCATTTTACTTATTTCCTGAAGTATTTTTAGGCAATACACATTAAGACCAAGTTCAAGGTCAAATACCTTGGAAGATGCATGGTATTCCAGAAAGAGCAGTGGATTGAGTCAAAACATTTGGTTTAAAATCCTGATTCTGCTATCTGTTTGACTTTGAGAAAGTTAAACTCTCAATTTCATTAAGTCTCATAGAATGGGAACAAATAACTGGCAATGAGAGGTCAATTCCCTCTGTACAATTAGGGAGAGTTTCAATTCTGAGAAAACACCTGAGCTTGATCCTGGACCATAGACAAGATTTCAACAGGAAAATACTGGTTTTGGATGTTGCCATTATGAGGGGTAAAAACTTAAGATTGAAGAAAGTTCACATCACAGTTGAGAAATTATGTATTTGTTTGACTAAAGTTTAGAATTGAAAGATGAGGTTTCCTTAACCTTTTAAATTAGGACCATCTCATAAGTACCAAGTTAGGAGACTACTATAATAGTCCAAGTGAGAATTAATGTGGACTATTTGGAATAGTAAGCATGGCAAGGAGAATGGAAGGAGAGGGACAGATACAATACAAGAGACTTTGACAAGGATAATTGAAAAGACTCAATATTACACTTGGCTCAAAATGTTATTATTAGTTCCTCATATTTTGGGCTCTTGTTGAGTTTGAGTTGTTCCTAGAAATCAAAACTTTTCTTCCAAGGAAAATAAGTTACCATAACTTAAAGATGTTCAAAAGTATTCTTCTATAGGTTCTGAGAAAAGCAATTTCAAAAATTGTTTGAATGACATTATGAACATAATCTCTCTGGCTTTTTCCTTTCTCCAAAAACTTAATCCAGATAGTTCAGTTCTGGTAATTTTTCCTCTCAAAATCATATTTGTAGTTACAGTGCAATCTATCACTATCAACATTACAAGGAATTCTGGACTGTTTTGATTTGGGTTTCTAAAAGGTAAGTAATGTGGACCTGGAAAAAAAATAAGCAAAATCATTTCATACATTGAAAAATACAACTGGTTCCTAGAGAGCTAAGGTTGACTACAAGCACAGATACACAAAATAACTGTTTGAAGGAACACTTACTGCGAAAATTTATCACAGCAGAATGAAGAACTTTTTGAAAAACTGTCGGATGCCTGGGGGAGGGGGAAAGCAATTTATTATTATCTTAAAGTTTCTTTGGGGTAATAAAACCACACACATAAATGCATATCACAGAACAAAATCCACGTTTGTAATATGTGCTGTGCTAAACATTCCAACCAATGTTTTTATCAGTTTGAAAATACCTCCCTTTATGCTTGCGCTCCAAAAATGGATCATAAAGTCTTTGGATATAGGGAACATAATAGACTTGTTACAGTTCTAATATGAGATTGGTAAGCATGTGAGTGAAAAATGACTGATTATATTTAAGAAACCTCAGTTGTATCTGATTATCCATCAGGATAAAAGATCTTAGGAACCTTGCCATCCACCCTACTGGTATTTCCTTCTTTTTGAATCCTTACTTTTAGTCTTATTATCAATTCTAAGACAGAAGAGTGGCAAAGGCTAGGCTAGGCAACTGGAGTTAAGTAATTTGCCTAGGGTCACACAAATAGGAGATGTCTGAGGCCAAATTTGAATCAGACCCTCCCAACTCCAGGCCTGGCACTCTATCTAGTGAGCTGCCTAGCTGACCCTGGTCCCCTCCTTCTTGCCAAGAATTTCTGTATTGTCTCTTGCCAAGAATCTTCTACATCATCCCTTTTCCCGCCTTATCTTTCTGCATTCAAGTTATCCTATCCCATTCCAAATCATGAAATAAAAATCATAGCTACTACAGTATGGCTACACACTCAATCTTTGTTTGGGAAGACAAATACATTCTTCTTCTTCCCAACATGTGTTACATGAAAATGTAAATTTCTTGATGTTGAAGATTGGCTTTTGCATTTGTATTTCCAGCACAATTCCTGGTATATCTCAGGTACTTAACAAATGACTATTGACTGATGGGTTTCCATTCTAACCACAAGTAGTTTTTCATGAGTAGGCTGGCCACTAGGTTTATGAATATTTTAGTCAAGGACACCTTGAAACTTTTTTTAAAATTCTACTTAAAAGTAAGTAGTCATGAATGGTAGGGAAGTAAATATTTTTAAAAGAGATCCTCATCCTCAGTTCATTGAATTCACAAAATCCATGAAAATCATTTGTTACTATACTATTTTTAGATAAGGATAATGGTATCTAATCAATTCTCTGTTATATATGGTTACTGTTTCTCTTTTTCTCCAGCTAAGGAAATGCCAGGGAAGGAAGAAAACTATGATGAAAACTGTTCTGTTTCATTTACATAAATCACTGCTCAAAGAACTTCAAAAACTCCTATCAAACACTTAGAACTTTTTCTAGGAGGATTGCTTCTCTTAGGGTCATCTACAGGCATAATAACCAACTGTGGCTCCAGGATCTTTTCTTGGGACACATCCCTGTTCTGCTCTAGTCTGATAATAATGCCTATGTGCTCATACTCTTTAATAGGTTGCTTAATTACTATATAGCAAGAATGCACACAAAATATAGAAATTGATATTGTTTAACAATGAAAGAGATTTTTGCACAAAGTAGTGACCTTAACAAGCCATCGTTCTTATATTAGATGAAAGGACTGTTCTATAGTTCTTCCAAATCTTTATTGCAAAATGTAAAACTTTGAGATCTCAGGCAATTACCTTACCAGGTCTCATATCAATTTGTATTCTTAAGCCCTATATATTAGAAGCATGAAACGAATGTTGGCTGATGAGGATGATCACAACCACATTGACAATGACAAGTTGAGTCATAAATACATAAGTAGCATTTAGGTATGTGACTGGTATGGCAAATGAAGTGTCTCTGCTAAATTTAGATTTCTAACATCTGGCCTTAGTTAGTTATGTAAATTACCCATGCCATTTCTAAAATGACTAAAAAGACTAAGTCTTTAATATGGTTCCAATTTTTTGTACTTGGATCAGCATTTTGAAAGGAGGGAAATAAATATTTTTCCTTTGTTCCTTAAATTTATATTAGGTGTCTCCTGATTGTGTTATATGAGATACAATAACCTACCACCGAACTATAACTGGTAGAGAACATATACCAGATATCTGTGTGTCTTGAGTATACTTGAAAAGAAAATTAAGACTCCATATGTATCTCTTCCAGTACCTTATTAAGAATGAACAATATCTTATTTTTTTCATTGTAAAACACATTCTGGATGAAAATAGGAGACAAAACTCCCTATACTGTCATAATGTCTATAAGGCTTAGGGATCATTTTTAAGAAATAAGCAATAGTCAATTATTACAGAAAAGTTCTTATCTGACAAAGAATTCAGTAGCAAAGATGTCATTAAATACCAATTCCAATTCTAAAGATCAGGTTAGGGACAGAATTAGCACTTATGGTGGATAGTATAATAATGCAAGGCAGAAAATGGAAGATAACAATACTCAGATCTTCTTTTTCTGCAAAAGAGAGTGTTTTTTTGGTCTAAAAGAACAGAATAAATATGACTACTAGAGAAGTGAAACCGTGTGTGTGTGTGTGTGTGTGTGTGAGCATATGTGCATGCACATGTATGTGTGCAAGTGTATGTGCATGTGTGATATGTGTGTGTATTTATGTGTGTGTGTGAAAAATAAGAAAGCAACTAGCTGTCCCTTCATGAATTCAAGTCATCAGGACCAGATAAGCAACATCTTTTTTGAACCACTGCCATTGGTCTTTAAAAGTCCAGGGTGGAGATATCTACATATTCAAGAAGAGGTCAAATCCCAAGACCAAAATAAAGACTAATGTGTTATCTACTGACCAAGACTGACATAGTTCTTTGATCTTCTGAGAAACTATACCTCATAATTATACAAAAAGAAATTGATAGTAATTTCAGAATTCATTTTAAACTATCTTGCATTCTTTCCCCATTCAAACATCCAAATAGCAGATGATTTTTATGAGCAAATTCACAATACAAGGTCAATAAGAGATAAATCATAAGCATACCCTTTTTATAACTGCACACTGACTCCATCACTTAGTCTACATGTGGTAAAAGAACCACCAAATATTATGGTTGCACAGCAACATCTGTACTTTTATATGTGCTTACATAGTATGGTCCTTTGAATAGAGCTTGTATCTTAAATCTTGTGATAATTCCACTAAACATTTTGGCTATAAAATCTGACATCTGATAAGATGAAACAAAGCCATTTTTCTTTTATTAAATTAATTTATGTAACATTTTAAATATTAATATATTCAGACAACCTCCTTCCTTTCTTCACTCCATTAGAAAAGATATTATATGATTAAAATATATACATACATATATATATATATATAACTATGTCCTATTAATTTCTATTTTTCCAATCCTTTCTCTGAAGGTAGAATACACAAGTCATTTTTCAAATAATATCTTTGTAGTTGTACATGATATTCTTCCTCTGTTTGTCTCTGCTTTTTTCACTATTCATAACTCCATATATTTCCATGTTTTTTCCAAAATTAACCTGTTCATCCTTTCTTACTTCTGTTCCACTGATATACTTTTCTATTTCTTAGCCAACTGTTTTGATAATTACTTCTTTATAATATAGCTCAAAATCTTGTATTGCTAGATCTCCTTCATGAACTTTTTTCATATTTCCTTTGATATTCTTGACCTTTTCCTTTTTCAAAATGAGTTGTCCATATTTTTTCTAGTTCAATTGAATAATTTTTACTAATTTAATGGGATGGCATTGAATAAGTAGGTCAATTAAGGTAGGATTGTCATTTTAATTACATTGACTCTGCCCACCCATGAACAATTATTATTTCTCCAATTATTTTAATCTGACCTTATTTGAATAAAAAGTGTCTTGCAATTATATGTATACACACACACGTATATACACACACATACACACACACACACACACACACACACACACACACACACACATATATATATATGTATTCTGGATTTGTTTTGGAAGACATATTCCTAGGTATTTTATTCTATCATTCATTAACTTAAATGAGTTATCTTTTACTATCTCTTCTTAATGGACATTGTTCGTGACATATAGAAATGCTGATGCTTTATAAGGGTTTATTTTATATCCTGCTACTTTGTTTAAATTATTAATAGTTTCAACTGACTTTTACTTGAAACTCTAGGAATATATATATATATATATGTATATACACATATATATGTATATCATCATATCATCTTCAAAAATTGATAGTTTTATTACTTCTTTGCCCATTCTGATTCTTTCAATTTCTTTTTCTTCTCATTGCTATTGCTAGAATTTCAAATACAATATTAAGTAATATTGGTGATAATGGGCATCCTTGTTTCATTCCTGATCTTATAAGGAAGACTTCTAATTTCTCTCCATTACAAATAATGTTTGCTGATGGTTTTAAGTATATACATATTATACTAATGAAAAATCCAATTATACTTATGCTTTCAAATATTTTTAGAAGGAATGAGTTGCATTTTTTGCATTTTTGCAAATATTTTTCTGCATCTATTGATATAATCATATGATTGTTGTTATTATTTTGTTGATGTAATCAATAATCTTAATCATTTCCCTTATACCATCCCTGCACACCTGGTATAAATCCTGTTTGGTTATAATGTATAATCTTTGTGATATATTGTTGTAGTCTCCTGTCTCCTGGCTAATATTTTATTAAGAATTTTTGTATCTATCCATTAATGAAATTGACCTATTATTTTCTTTCTTTGTTTTTGCTTTTCCTGATTTAGGTGTCAACACCATATTTGTTTCATGAAAGGAGTTTTCCAGTTCTCCTTCCTTACCAATTTTTCTAAATAATTAATTTAGTATTGGAATTAGACAATATTTAAATATTTGATAAAATTTCCTTGTAAATTCATCTGGTCCAAATGCCTTTTTTCTTAGGAAGTGCATTTATATCCTGTTCAATTTCTTCTTTTAAAATAGATTTGTTGTGGGTCAACTGGGTAGCTCAGTGGATTGAGAGCTAAGCCTAGAGACGGGAGGTCCTAGGTTCAAATCTGGCCTCAGACACTTCCCAGCTGTGTGACCCTGGGCAAGTCACTTGACCCCCATTGCCCGCCCTTACCACTCTTCCACCTAGGAGCCAATACACAGAAGTTAAGGGTTAAAAAAAATAAAATAAAATAGATTTGTTTAAATATTCTCTTTCCTTCTCTGTTAGTCTAGGCAATTCATATTTTTGTAAGTATTCATATATTTCACTTAAATTATGAAATTTCTTGTCATACAACTGAGTAAAACAAAGCCATTTCTAAAAACAATAATCTGTAAAAATTGTACAATTAGTTGAACTTTGAACTAAATCCTATTAAATTCTTTTAAAGACACACTAATTACATGATATTAGTAGTCAAGTTTTATGGCTGTCCATTCACCATAGAAAAATAGATAAAAAGAGGGTACTTTCCAACACTATCTTGAGAAAGACCCTTTATTCCCTTAACTTTAGGTTCCTAGTTTTAAATATTTTAATAGCATCAAAAAGCCATTGTCTATAAGTCATAATTCCTTATATAGGAATATGATTCTGTATTTATTTAGAAAAAAGAGTAATAGAAAACTAGTCAAGAAAAACATTATTATAATATTTGTGACAAATATTACAAAATACATTACAAAGGATGTGAATTGTTTTTTTACATTTTTAAACAATTAACTTCTGTCTATTGGCTCCTAGGTGGAAGATTGGCAAGGGTGGGCAATGGAGGGTCAAGTGACTTGCCCAGGGTCACACAGCTGGGAAGTGTCTGAGGCCAGATTTGAACCTAGGACCTCCCGTCTCTAGGCCTGGCTCTCAATCCACTGAGCTACCCAGCTGCCCCTGAATTGTTTTTTAAAGTCAACATTTTTATTTATTTGAGATTTTTAAAAATCCAATGCATCATATTTTCTATAGCTTAAGAACTTACTTTTCCATTTAAAAAAATACTTGTTTTTACATTACCATGTATCATATTGTCAAGAATTCAAAAAAGTAAAAAGGAGACTGAAACTGAAAGGATGACAAAGTTTCCATAATAAAATTTAGAACTAGAAAGATTTTAAAGATTATTTCAATTCATTTAAAAGATGAAACCACAGAGTCCCAAAGAGGTTAGGTAACTTGTCCAAAGTTCTACAAGTAATGATTTGAAAAGCCCACATTCAAGTCTAACTCCTCTGGGGCAAAAGCAGCATTTATTGGAAAGAATGCTGAGGACCAGGGTGTGAGTATAGTTTCTGTCAATCACTACTAGTATGACCTGTGACTTGAGGAAGTCCCTTAACCTATATGATCCTATCTCCTCATCTTTGAAACATAGAGGTCATAATAAAAAAAAAATCTAAGGCAGTCTCTGGTCCCAAATTGATGATCCCATGAATCTAGGGCTACCCTTTGTTTCTCTGATTTGCTAGCCTGAGAATCAGTTCAACTTGGAAGGAAAGCTAAAGTTGTCAGTAGTAAAAAATGTCTCTATTCTCAGAATAGTTCATTTTACCTCTACTTTGCTCTACTGTGCTACTGTTCTCATTGTTTCTTTCTCTGAAGGGACCATGCATTAAAAGGAGTGAGGGAGAGAAAGGCAGAATCTCAGTTAATTCCACTATTTATTCTTGTTACTATGAGTAACAGTTCCTTATTGCTGAGGCCCAGCCAGCTCTATTAAGGTGAGAAATCCCTTATCACCACACCCCTGGGAATAGAGAGAGTTTTCAATGGTTAAATATTGCAAACAGAGATAAGTAATATAACTAGTTAGCTAGAAGTTGCATGCTCCAGGGAAACTGACCTCAAGGACACCTTTAGGAGGAACTGAACCTGGACAAGTACCAAGTGGAATAAAAGAGAAAAGATGAAGAAAGGAAAAGCCAATGGACAAGTGTATGTAGTAAGTGGGTGGCAGAAACTGGAGAACCTTCCAAAATGGAAGATTTCTATTTCAAAGACATTACAATATTCTTAGAAGAAAAGACAGGAGGAAAAAAAGGTGTGTGCTTGTGAGTAGGTAAAAATAAACAAATAAAACAATGCATATGCCAAATTCTGATATATTAATGTATTCAAGTTATTCCATGTCTTTGAGGAAGAGTCCTGCTTGGGGAGGTAGGAGGTTGGGGGGCGGGGATAGACTAGAGCTACAGAGACCAAGCAAAGTCATTTGAATTTATTGACACACAAGAAGCAAGTCTTTCTACAGTGCCCATAATTGATGCTTAATAAAAGTTTGTGGAACTTTTTTTTTAATATAGGTAATGGGGGTCAAGTGACCTGCCCAGGGTCACACAGCTGGGAAGTGTCTGAGGCTACATTTGAATATAGGACCTCCCGTCTCTAGGCCTGGCTCTCAATCCATTGAGCTACCCAGCTGCCCACCCTGTGGAAATATTTCTAATTCTTATTGACTTAAAGGAGGACGTGGGAGAGGAAGAGGATATTTAGCTTATTTTTTCAGTGAGAACTTGCTTGTCTTTGAGAGCCAAGAATAGAATGGTTCTATTCTAGGCTGGTGGCAGCTAGGTTGTGCAATGGATGGAGTGCCAGGTCTGAAGTCAAGAGATCCTGAGCTCAAATCTTGCCTCTGGCATTTACTAGCTATGCGACCATGGGCAAGTCACCTAACCATATTTGCCTCTGTTTCCTCATCTGTAAAATGAGCTGGAGGTGGAAATGGCTAATCATTCTTAATATCTTTGCCAAGAAAATCTCAAATGAAGTCAGACATTACTAAAACAGCTCAACAAACCCCATCCCGAAGAGAAAAAATATATTGTTGAAGTGCAGCCCTGTACTGTGTTTGTTGGTTGGGAAAACTCCTCCATAGGAGGTGAGAGAAGCCATTCTACATGTCCCTGTTTTCCCCCTCAATAATAGACATCCTTAAATTTCTTCAGATCTTCAGAAATTTCTTGGAGTAAAATGTCAATTTTTATTTGTGAAGATCTTTTTTTTTTATTCCTCCTTTTTCTCCTCATCTTAATTCTTCTTTGAGTACCATCAATTTATCCTGGATTAAGTCAGCGATGCTTGCAAGGCACATGGTCCTTCAGATTTCTCTAAATAAGAGTAATGCTAAAAACTTCAGCAGCAGAGGGCAGCAGTTGCCTTGGCATTAGAAGCTGTATCCTCCATAGACAGAGTTTTCAGTTCGTCTCTTCTAGGTCTTAGTGAAAGCTAGTACTTGGAGTTATCTAAATTCTATACATTAAAATCTGGGTGACAATGCTACTTTTCTTCCCATCACTCATCTTACCTTGCTACTTTCAGTTTATTTAACTCTTGTCCTGTTTACACTTTAATCTCATTTCAGCCCATCAACTGGATTCATTCATTATTCCTTGCTTTCACCAGCTCCAGTCTATCTTTATTATCCTTTCTGGAGTAAACTACTACCCCTTTCTTTCTGTTTCTGTTTCTTTTCTTTTTTGGGGGGGTGGAAGAAGGGATCCTCCCCTCTTTTGTCTACTCTCTTCCATTCTCTATACATTTTCTCTTAGATTCATTTTTTCCCTTTCCATCCTAAGTATTTTAAAAAGAACATCCATTTGTCTTGTATCAGAAAGTTTCGTTTTCATTCTTTTCCTTTGTCCATTTAATCTCTACTTCTTAATTTCTCCCTTTGATCTCTAACTTCTTATATGAATTGTGCATGAATCAAAGTAAAGTCAGGGTAAGGTGTTGAGAATGAAAAAAAGGAGAGATATGCTTATTTGGAGAGTTAGACAAGAAAGATGTCAAAGTTTCTTCCTAATTTTAACCACCTTTGAATTTATCAATCTTTCTCTCTGTCAGTCTTTGTGTCCATCTATCCATCTCTCTCTCTCTCTCTCTCTCTCTCTCTCTCTCTCTCTCTCTCTCTTTCCTCCCCATGGCTCACTGGATATTACCAAAAGTGTTTCAGTATCATGAAATAATGTAATCAGATAATAAACATATTTCCTGATTGCAAGATATTGTACCAGGTGCTGTGGAAATTACGACTTATTGGTACTTGTACAGGGTTCCCCATTTCTATCAATGATTACCACTATGTTCTTAATCATTTAATTGGAATCATCCTTCTCAAAATGTACCACTTTATGCAAAATCTCAAAATGAAAACTATCATACACATGGATGAAAGGAGCTTAGGGGAATAATACTCAAAAACTTGGACACATTTTAAAATAGGAGGATAATAAAAATGGTAGCAATTTTTATACCTGTTAAATAGTTAAGAAATACATAAGTATTGTAATAAGTAGGGACCAAGTCCATGGCCTCTGGCTATCTGAAATGCTGCTATTTAGCCTATATCCTATAACCAGGGATGGTAGTCTTAAGCAAGTTAGGTTAGGTCAGATGGTACTCTAGCCCTAGGGTAGAGAAGTTGCAGGGGGTAGTTGACTTTGTGGGAACAGACTAGCCCTCCTCTTCCCACAGCTTCTACTGTATCCAAAATCCCACAATAAATATAGTATTTCAGATTGACAAAGATATGAAGTTTGCTTGTGGAAGTGAGGGGTGGGAGATCAGCATTTATATCACACCTAATTTCGTTAGGCAGTATGCAAATATTATCTCATTTGTTCTTCATAGCAGTCCTACAATATGGGTGCTATTATTAGCCCCGCTTGGCAAAAGTGAAACAAATGTATGTTAAATGACATGTTCAGGGTCACACTGCTAACAAAAGGCTTTGAACTGAATTCTGAGATGTGGTGGAAACAACTTCCCTAAAGTTGTTGATGATTTCTACAAGCTTCTTAGTTGATTCTCTAGGATTTTTTAAGTAGACCATCATATCATCTGCAAAGAGTGACAACTTAGTCTCCTCATTGCCTATTTTAATACCTTCAATTTCTTTTTCTTCTCTAATTGCTACTGCTAGTGTTTCTAGTACTATGTTGACTAATAGAGGTGATAATGGGCATCCTTGTTTCACTCTTGAACTTAGTGGAAAGGCTTCTAGTTTATCCCTATTGCAGATGATGCTTGTTGATGGTTTAAGATATACTGTTTATTAATTTTAGGAAAGGTCCTTCTATCCCTATACTTTCCAGTTTCCAATTTCTTTTTCTGGTATGGGATTATTTAAGTATTCTATTTCTTCTGCTGTTAATCACCTAGATTGCTATATTTATTACCATATAATTGGGCAAAATATTTTTAATGATTGCCTTAATTTCCTCTTTATTAGAAGTGAGGACTCCCTTTTTATCTTTGATGCTGTTAATTTGGTTTTCTTCTTTCCTTTTTTTTTTAATTAGGTTGACCAGTACTTTGTCAATTTTATTTGTTTTTTCAAAGTATCAGCTTCTGGTCTTATTTATTAATTCAGGAGTTCAAATGGTATACAGAACTGATTGTACTTGAAGTCTCTTAATTAATCTCATTGCTTACCTCAGACCTTGCCTGATTACTACCCTATGTAGTGTGCATATCACTATCATAGAAATCTTAAATTGATACTTTCATTGTATCCCTCTCTATTTAGGGACCTAGAACTCCCTTCTACATGTATCCATTTAATTTCTTTCTTTCTTTTAAAAAACCCTTATCTTCTAAATTATAATTAATATTAAATATCAGTTACAAGGCAGAAGGCAACGGATAGGCAACCAAAGTTAAGTGACTTAAGTGCCCAGGGTGACACAGCTAAGAAGTGTCTAAGGCCACATTTGAACTCAGGACCTCCCATATCCAGGCCTGGCTCTCTCTACACTGTGTCACCTGGCTGTCCCCTATTCAATCAATTTCAAATAACTTAGTAAGGAATTTAATCCTTTGATAAACTGGTCCCATTTCACCTATCCAAATTATTGCCTCTAATTACTTCTATCCATGTCAACTGAGCTTTCTTCTAAATACATGTTCTCTTTTCTATGTCATCATATTATTCTCCACAGAAGATGACACTTTTATTCTTTTCTATCTAAAATTTACAATTCAAGACCTAGCTTAAAACCCAGGTCCTCCTATACTACTCTGACTTGGAATCATTTCTCCCTTTTCTGTCCTTCTGTAGTTCTTCTTGTCTATCTTATATATTCTGGATCTCAATGATAGTTTTATTTCATGTGTATTTATCATGTGCCTCCAGTTATCTTGTAAATTGCCTGAGGATGAGGACAGTTATATTGCATTTTCATGCCTACTTTGTGCCAGGTAGATGACCATATTTGTTCATTAAACAAACATTTACTATAACCATTATGTACATTTCATAGTAGTATGCACTAAGGAAAAATGCTTAGAAAAGCTAGACTCTGCCTTCATCAAACTTACATCAAGCAGTAATACATAAGTACTACAGCATTAGAAAAGAAAAGTGTTTGGTGAGATGCAGAGGAGATCATTTTATTGAAGCTGAAGGAGAATGGGAACAGAAGAACTTCACAGAGGAAGAAATATCTGAAGTGGGCTTTAAAAGACATAACAATTCAGAAGGATATTTGTTAAAATGAATTGAATTATTTTGGTGAATTACTGAGTTGAGAAAACAGAAAATTACCAAATTCTACCTGAAGAATTTTAAGTTTTAAAAAGGAGAACTCCAACCTTGGATTAGCATACTGTATAGGAAGTACCTGACCAATCTATGATTAACCTAAATAAAGTCTGCCCATTCTTACCTCTCCCCTCTATTTTTTTAAAAATTTTAAATACAAGTTAGATTTAAAACTTAAGCCTAGAAAATATTTTTAAAAGAAACAAGGAAACAATTAAAATTCAAGCATGAATAGTTTGTCTGAAGTAGCCACAGTTTTTACATTTTCAACTGGCTAGCTTTTCTCATATGTGTGATTAGGGAGGTTGCATTGAATTGCATCTGTTGTAATTCAGTCAAGGAACTAACTATATGACTAGATATCAGTCTCTGGATCAAATAACTAAAAAAGAGGAGTTTGTTAAGAAAAAACTATTTATGTAAAAAATATTAACCACCCAGGGGCTAACCATAAAGATGTCACTCTGAATTCTTTCAGGGTACTTAACACCAATTAAATATTAAGGAGAAGGCAAACTGCAAATGTGTCTCATATAGTAAGAAAAGATAAAGAATGTAGATGCAATTGTCTCAAGGAATTGTAGTAAACCTCAGATGTAATAATATATGTAAAAACAATTTACAAACTTTAAAATAAATTACAATATCAATATTATATTACTATCATTAGGAGGAAAGAAAAAAGGTCAAGTTATAATCTGTAGTACAGTAGAAAGAAAGAGTTGGCTAGTTAATTTTTAAGTTAATTTTTCAGGTTTACCTTTTTATGTCTAAGATTTGGCTTTAAAAAACATTATGTCAATAGGTAAAAATATTTTGTCAATTAGAGCAAATTCTGTCGCAGCAAAAACCTCTGCTTAATAAATTAAGTCCAGTTTCTAAACAAAGACCTATTGAATTCAAGCAATATATAGGACTCCCCAAATCTTTGCCCTCCATGCCAAAAAAAAATTCTGCAATACTTCAGCAGCTCCTTGAATTTGACCTAACGTAGCACTGAACAGATCTTACAAAAATGTGATGTTGTAATCAAATGAATACATTACTGATTCCATAATTCATACTAGCACAACGAATTTGACACAGAATCAAAATATTTTGCAATGCAATTTTGCAATAAATTCCTTCCCTCTTCTTCACCTTCATTTTAGTACTTTAAAATCTATAACAAATAGCAGGATGGATATTATTATTAATTTTATCTAGGGTGATTTTAAAAAGGAGTGTTAAAATTAAACATTAACGTATAAAGTACATTAAATAGTGATTCTTTATAATTTCTATAATATCAAGTGTTTATAGTGAGAAGATTAACTATTGTATTCAAAATATGAATAATGCCTCTAGTTAGATTAGACAAATTTAGTAGAGCCATGTGAACTTGTGAACTTGACTACTCAACTTAGGAGGAAATGTCTCCTTATAGTAACCTTGGGCATGCCACTTAACCTGTTTGATGCGGAATGTCTTTATAAGTAAAATAAAGGAGATCGAATTGACTATGTCTGAGTGTTATCCCATACCTCTAAAACAGTGATTCCCAAAGTGGGCGCCAATACCCACTGGTGGGTGCTGCAGCGATCCAGGGGAGCGGTGATGGCCATAGGTGCATTTATCTTTCCTATTAATTGCTATTAAAATTAAAAAAAAGTAATTTCCAGGGGACTAAATAATTTTTTTTGGCAGTAGGCCAAAAAAGTTTGGGAGCCACTGCTCTAAAATGTAACTGTTCCATTTAATTCATTTTAACAAGTATTAGTTAATTGCTTACCACCATCCAGATACTATGCTAAATGTTAAGGATTATTAGGACAAAACTGAAATATTTCCAGCTTATTATTACTCAGCTTTATTTCATAAAAACCCCAAATTTTTCTTTGGATTTCTTCAAAGCATCAGCAGGAAGGATACTGGTTGCTCGGAAAGGAATTGTAGAGATGTTGAATATAAAAAAAAATTAAGATGACAACAAAAGGGGATAGGGACAGTGAAACTGATAACAGCCTTTTTTAAAAGGTTAGGGGGAAATATAAGGGAGAAGAGAAGAATCTCAGTTAAATTCTTGACTTGACCAACAAGACTTATATACTATGCTAGGTGCTAGAAACACAAAGACAAAAATGGAACTACTTCTGCCCTCAAGCTGTGTTTCTAAGATCCCTCTTAAATGACTATTCAACACACAAGATTCAAATCACATTATTAAATGTTAGCAATATACTAGATTAGGAAGACCTTGAAGTAAAGACTGCATTTTACTCTTTGTATTTGACACAATGCAGTTTACAGAGCAGATTATGAATAAACTTCCAGTGAATGAAGTGTATCAATGAGTCTGCTAATAATAGTTTATGCATAGTTCAGAAGAGATATGTAGTAACTGTAGAAAATGGTCAAAGAATGCTACGGGTAGGGAAGTTAAAAAAAATAAAAGGTGTAAAATTTACTATTTGTTTACAGAATCCAATGGCAACCAAAGATAATCAATAGCTTAGTAATAAAAATGATGAAATACAGGATAATAAGATTTATTACTTTTCAGTTACTTATATTAAAACTAGATCTAAGAGAGATAATATACAGATACACGTATACACATAAATATAAAAAGCTTGTAAAAGTCTAAAGATAATACTTCTAAAACCAAGAAATTCATTCACATTCCCTAAGTACTACTTATTGCACATTTTTATACTAAATGTTTCAGGAAAAAAAATCTGATAACAAAACAGGAAGAACCAATGTCCACATTTTTTTAAAAAAAGAGGCTAGCCACCAGAAATGATGTATTTTGTCAAAGGTTTATATATGTGAATATATTCCTTTAAGGCAATATAATACTTTTGGTTTAAGAATTCTAGGGGCAGCTCTCTCAGTGGAGAGAGTCAGACTTAGAGGCAGTTGGTACTGGATTGAAATCTGACCTCAGACACTTCCTAGCTGGGTGATCTTGAGCAAGTCACTTATTCCAATTCCAGTTGCCTAGCCCTTACCATGCTTCTGACATGGAATAGACACTTAGTATTGATTCTAGGACAAAAGATAAAGCTTTAGGGGGGAAAAGAGTCTAATTAAAGTCAAAATACATGTGTAAATAAATGTAATATATAATATACTTATATATTTATATAATATACAATACATGTATAATGTATGAGATTACATATACACATATGTAATGTTTGAATGCAAAAACCCAATTACCTTCCTGGCAGTATTCCTTTATTGTAATATGCTGTGATGTGGTCTCTGAGGTCTCTAAAAGGTTCACCATTATTGATCTAGATCAAGGATCTTCATCTGCAGTGCGAACCTTTTAGAGACCGAGTGCCCAAACTACAATCCTCAAGCTACATGTGAGCCCCCAGCCTTACCCCAGACAGGGGAGGGAGGAAGCACTCTAACAGCTTCTTGTGGGTGGTTCTTAGAAATCCCTTGAAGTGAAGAAAATGGAATAAAAAAATAAGAGAGACAAAGCAGGATTCTAGCCAAAACTTTCTTGTTATATAATATGTATTGGAAACCTGAAAATGAGGGCTAATTCAAGAGTTCTTTCTTTTCCACGGACCTGTAATGTAAAATCCAGATAGGGATTTTGCCTTTTGTGCCTAAAGTTGTAAAAAAGAAAAGTTCAAAGATGGAGAGTGTTTTTAACAATTGATAGCAAAAATATGCTAAATGTCCACAAGATGGTGATGTTACTTCATGGAGTCCTAAGGTGGTATTTATTTAGGTGGTCCAGAATTTATTCTTTTCTACCCAAATACTGATTTAGTGCCCACCACCACATCCTACTCTAATGCTTCCTTGTTACATAGAAATGAAACATGGGCACATTAATGTGAACATTGAAAAGAAGTATGTTGTAGTGGAAAGATCTTTTATATGAATTTTGGGGAGCAAGTCACTTGACTTCTGGGATCACAGTTTCCTCATGTGAAAAATGAAGGAGCTGTTATGAGACAGTATCTTAGATCTCTTCCATTCTAATACGCCATCTAATGACTAATCATGCCAGTCAAACAAATGAAGGACTGACCAAGCCATAAAGATAATCACATGGTTCTCTTGAAAATCACAAAATCTCAGAGGCAAAAATGACCTTTATTTGTTTCTAAATCCAACTCCTCATTTTATAGATGAGGAACTAGCCTATAGAAAAGTAAAATGACTTAGGAACTAGCAAAACACTATACCTATCTTATCTATCACATAAAGAGTGAAAATACCTTTACCCATTGTCAGGAACTCTCCTGGAAGTTTTCATTTTCATTTTTGCTCATTCAGTACCATGTATTTCCATCCTTGCCCTGCATATCTCTCATGAGTAGACAATGCAACACTGTATAAAGGTAAAGGTTTTACGGAGAGGTGACACTCTGCCAAGTCAGGAAGCTTGTGGCTTCCTGTAAATACAACAGCTGCTCTCCATCCAATTCCCAGAAAGCCATGAGGCTGTACCAGAAATACCCCAGATGGGAATCTCTAGAACTAACCATATGTTAATAAAACTGAGGTGCCTCTATTTGCAAAGAAATTAGTCTTTGTTGAGACACTTGTTAAATTTAAATAAAAATGAGAAAGAAAAAAAACAAATGTAAAAGGAACAATTTAGTTTCCATTTCAGGCTTAAACTCTGACAGTAATCATTATGTAAATAACTGAGCAATAGTGAGGCCGCTGACATTTCTATATCATTCATTCATTCATAAAGCACTTATTGCCTGGCCTTTTCCATTACTTCCTACTTCTCGTGACTTTTCTCTGAGATGACCTTAAAAATTTGACAAATATCATAGTTGTCTATATTCTCTCTCCCATTAGAATATGAGCTCCTAGAGGGCAGGAAGTATGTTTTTGCCATTGTCTATGTTGCCACCTCTTAATAAAGGGCTGGACATTTATAAGTACTTAATAAATGGTTACTCACTTGCCATACAAGCTGTGTGTTTAATATTAACATTTCAGGTAAACTAGTCATGAAAGAGATTTCTGAGAACACAAAGCCAGCTAATTAAAAGAAGCATCACTTAAATAACTGGGCCTGACATTCTCCTTAGCATCCAGTCCCTGGCTTGTAGGATTGAAGCATTTTCAGTGGAAACCCACTTTGTAGGAACTCCCTAATTTCTGGTGCTCTTCAGAATCTTCTGGTATTCTTAAGACAGAACATAAGTGCCATGGATTTGTGTGTGTGTGTGTGTGTGTGTGTGTGTGTGTGTGTGTGTGTGTGTGTTTTAGTCAAATTTCATTTAATCAAAGGAGACATTAATAAAGTAGCATTATTAATTTTTATTATTATATATTATATTATTCATAATATGTATTATGTGTATTATATACTTGTTAATCATATAGCAAATGAGATATTCACAAAGACTTCAGGACCTAGGGAAACATCAATGTTCATTAATAGTTGGAAAGGTGTACAGTGATGTTAACACAAACAAATTCAACCATTTTTCCTTTTAAAGGTATCCTGCTTTCCTGATAGCTAGATGGCACAGTGGTTAAGAGCCCAGGATTTAGAATAAGGAAAACATGAGTTAAAAACCCACCACAGATATTTACTAGCTGTATGGCGTTACTTAACCTCTCTCAACCTCAGTTTTCTCATCTCTAAAATCAGAATAATAGCAGTACTTACTGCTCAGAGCTATAGTGAGGATCAAATGAAACCATTTTTGGAAATCACTTTGAAAACTTTGCAAAACCATATAAATGCTAACTAGGAGAAGGAATATATCATTTAAGCAAGAAGAAAATAAGAGACAATTATCATCTAATAGTTCCTAAAATAAGTAACAACACATATGTATCATGCCTAAAGGTGATCTAGGTAGGTTATCAGTAAATGATAATAAGACAGTCCATGTTATATCCATTACAAGTTATATGTCCTTCATGAAATAGCTTCCAAACTGGCATGACAAAGTTACACATTAAAAAACAGAACTGTTTTCCCAAAACATCTGCTTTGTTGTAACAACAGCCATAACAACTTACATTTATAGAGAGCTTTATGGTTGACAAAGTGCCTTCTCTGATTAAAAATGTAATAAAGAAGCAAAAAAAATGATAAAACTATGAGGTCATTTCTTTGGACATGGCCAATGAGAGAATGTATTTTGATTGACTATACATGTTTCTAATGGTGGGTTTGTTCTTATTCTCTACATGGGTTGAGGTGGGGGGAGAAAGAAAGAGAATATTGATCTTTATAAAATAAAATTTATTTTTAAAAGCTACAAGTTAAAATAAAATTAAATAAAAAATTTAAGAATGATAGTCAAATAAAATATAAATAACTCAAGCTATGAGGTAAGGGGTAAAAGAAGAATAACTCCAATTTTGTGGATGAAAAAGCTAGTGTGAAGAAAAGGGAAAATATTTTTGCCTTTGTTTAAAGATCTAATGAGAGATAGAGCCCGGATTTAGTTTAACTGCTGATTCATGCTCTAGGATGCTCCATAGTACTTCATAATAACAATAATGTCAACCTCCCCATTTAACCAAGAAATAAAATGAATTAAACAGTGTTTAGTTAAATATTCTTCCTAATTCTTTGGAGCGATATTATTGAGCATCTAAATATATTAATGGTAACAGGAAAATCAAAGCATGCTACCATGCCAGTCCCTGAAAACTCAAATGTTGAAGTCGTAAAATAGAAGTAATTTAGCACCTAAATGTTTTCAAAACACTTACATATAGGGACTCATTTTATCCCCACAACATCCCTGGGAGATGGGTACTGAAATATGCCTACTTCACAGAGGAGGAAACTGAGAGCTTAAGTAACTTGCCTGTGGTCACACAAACATAAATTTCAAAATACCAAATTCAGGCTGGAACAGAACTTGACTGAACCAATGATTTAAAAAAATTATTCAACATAACAAAGTATGAGAGATAACATTTTTTTAAGGAAAAAACTGCCAATTCTAATTATTCCATTGAATATCTTAACTTACAATTCCATAAATTCATTGCTTTTATGTAAAAAACAAACTTCAAGAAAGTATCCAAGTGGATACTGAAGACTCTAATATCATCTGAAAATGTTGAGCGTTTCTCTCCTCTTCTCTATGTACTGGGCCTACCAGTGCTAAAATAACAACAACTATGAGAAAAAACAATTCACTAAACACTAGCCCAACACAAAGTGCAATCAAAGCCACATTAATCAAAGAAGAAAGACTACTTACTGTTCTGGTTACGTGACCAGATACATCAGCGTTGTTAGGCTGTGAAATGAAAAGGAAAAAAAGATACAGTTAACCCAAGTGCACTGTAATACTTATTTGTCAAGATTTAAAGTAACCCCCCTCCCACTAAAACAAACAAAATGAGATATCAGCTTTGTTCAGGGGCAAAAACTGTATGAACTTCTACTACTCCCTTGGATCTCGGTTATCTCCACTATAAGACAAAAGTTCTGGATTAGAAGATCTGTAAGGTTCCTGTTAGATGTAAAGTTCTATGAAGAGGCAGTCATCCATTTGACAAACTTGATAGATCAGTTTTTTTAATTTTTTAAACATTTATTAATATTCATTTTAACATGGTTACATGATTCATGCTCCTACTTTCCCCTTCACCCCCCGCTATCTCCCCACCCATGGCCGATGCACATTTCCACTGGTTTTAACATGTGTCATTGATCAAGACCCATTTCCATTTGTTGTTAGTTGCATTGGTGTGGTAGTTTTGAGTCTACATCCCCAATCATGTCCACCTCAACCCATGTGTTCAAGCAGTTGTTTTTCTTATATGTTTTCTCTCCTGCAGTTCTTCCTCTGAATGTGGGTAGCATCTTTACCACAAATCCCTCAGAATTGTCTTGTGTCATTGCTTTGATAGATCAGTTTTTAATAGGGAAATTATGGCTGTAGCTTTACCAAACTGGAAAACCAAAAAAGTTACTCAGGATACTTCACTTTGGAGAACAACTGGTCGATAGGCAAAGTGTTGGATTTAGGGTCAGGAAGACCTAAGCTCAAATGCTATCTAGACATTTACTACTGTAACCCTGGATGAGGCATCTTGACCTCTTTCAGCCTCTGTTTCTTCATCTGTAAAAAGGAGGTAATAATTGCTTCTATTTCATGAAACTGCATATGTAAAAACCTTATGCCAACCTTAAAGCAGTTAGTAAAAGCAAGCTAGTATTATTTGCATAGTCAAGATTTTAATTTTTAAATTAAATAAGCAGGATTTAAGTGTGAAAAGCCATGAAATAGGCTTGTATATTCCATTAAAAATAATTCTTATGTCATTTGCTTATGTCATTTTCAGTCAGTTCTGCCTTTGGATTAGAATGCTTCAGTCACCCCATCTTTATCCCTCATCAGTCACTGATTCTAGTCTATCCTGAATCCCAAATGGCTCTCCAATCCAACTCTCCCTTTCAGTTCCATTCCCACTATGACCATATAACCTCAGCTCCTCTTTGTTCCACCTGTACTATCAAAACAGACACCTCTCTGGTTTCCTGCCTCTATTCTCACCCTCCTCTAAATTGGTCCTGCACATCCACTTTAGTAGTAGCCATTCTAAAGTATAACTCAAATCACATTACCCTCTTCTTCAACATTACTTTAGTAGTTCCCTATTTCCCACTGGAGGGGGTGAAAAAAGTCCAAATTCCCAAGCCTGCCATTCAAGGCTTTTGATGAAAGAGTTTGACCCATTTTTGTATGTCTATGCCTGCTTACTTCCTATTATCCCTTTTCAAACATATATAGCCCAGGTTAGTCACCATTTCAAAACATGGCTATACTGGCCTATCTCCATGCCTTTGTTTGTATTGATCCCTCAGTTTGGCCCAGACATGTGCCCTTTTCTTCCTGTCAAAACCCTACCCATCCTATAAAAGTGTGCAGCTCCTCTATAAACCAATCCCTCCAAATCAGAGTAATATTCTCCTACTCTATAATCTAACAACACTTTGCTTGTCTTTCTATCACATTACATTTTGCTTTACATAATATTTATTCATGTGCACATATTACCTTCCTTACCATACTGTAAATTCATCAAAGAATGAATCAGTCTCTATTTTAAGTTCTTTCCCAAAGGCCTCAGCTCTGTGACTTGCAACATTAATTGCTCGATTAACTTAACATAATAATATTCAAAAGAATCAAATAATATTCAAATAAATAATATTCAAAAGAATCAAACACAAGTTATGTTGGCTTGAGCCCTAGTACCATATGGTATCAGGAACTCAAAACTCCTATTTTACTGACCCTCTCCCCACCCCCAGCAAAAGGAAAATATTATCAGAGTGAGGGCAGGCTTACGCTTTAACTGAAGCTAATATTTTAAGTGCCCCACCATACTTAAATGGTAAGCCTCTTTTGATAAGCCAGAAGCCATTCTGGGAACAGAGAGGAAACTGACTCCTGAGAAGTGAAGACCAATGCAGTGCCCAATGCTGTGCTCAAATCATTTAATAGAGCTTTTCCTGCTTTCAGGTTGTCAGAGGACATAGACCAGATGAGGAATTAGTCAAACAGATGAACAGAGAAGCAAGTAGGATCCAGACACAGATCAAAGATACAAAGAATAAAGTCATACCCTATAAATCCACAGCTTCTGTCAGGAGCCCTCGGAGCACCAAATCAAATGTTGAGAAACTAAGTTAACTGACTGAGAGTTTCTCAGGAAAGGGTTGGTACCCTTTCAGAAGGGGGTCTTCACCAATGTCTCTTTCTCTCTTCTGGACTTAGCAAACACATGCTGCATTTTAGAAAGAAAGCTCAGCTCTGCATGTGTAATTGTGGAAGCCTTCCCAGGTGACCGTGGCCAGTTTTAAGTGCAACATGAAGGGTTGGAACAAGTTCGAAGCTTGATAAAGGTTAACGCTCAAGTCTTTGCACAAAATACAATGTTTGCCCAAGGCTAGGAGTACCAGCCTCTGCCAAGACTCTGGATTATGGAGATTAGGTTGACATGATCAGGAACTACAGCACAGACTGACATGAGCAGGAACTACAGCACTACAATGTTCATGAGGATCTGAACAGAGACTGTACATTTGAATACAAGGACAAAAGGACTTAATGAACACACATGTGATATACAATTTCATAAAGGTGATTTCATGATGGCTAGATTAGTGACACACCTCTCTGACAAAGTTTTTTTGTTCCTACATCAGAAAAGTTCCTTGCAGTGAAAAAATAATAAGGTAAAATGTACATGTGATATGCTCATTGTTTATTTGATCAAGTAAAATACACAGACTTGCTTGGTGACTTTCAGTATAGTCACATGTTTTGTATCCACACTGCCAAGTCAGATAGCACCCCTGGGGTACTAGCTTCTTCCCCCACTTCACCCCAGTTGATTTTCCTAATCTACCAAAACACTGAACATCATTTAGACATAAATTTGGACCTAGAATCTTTAGTGCACTTCTGGACATGGGAGAAAAGTAAAGGAGACTAATTTACACATGGAATTACACCTGGAATAAAAAGGTTCTCCTCATGATCCCTTGCAAATCTATCTTGAGCATCCTTTTGTATATTAAAATTATTGCTTAGTCATTTTCAGTTGGGTCTGACTCTTCGTGACCCCTTTTGGGGTTTTCTTAGAAAGGTACTAGGGTGGTTTACCATTTCCTTCTCCAATTCATTTTATAGATGATGAAACTGCAAACAAGGTTAAGTGACTTGCCTAGGGTAGCATAGCTACTAAGTGTGTGAGGCTACATTTGAACTCAGATCTTTCTGACTCCAGACTTGATACTCCATCCACTGTGCCACCAGCTATCCCTAACAGATTAAAATACCTATAAAAATAAAATATCCAAGTGCATCATCTAATTACAATAAGCTACTTTGGCAAACAGTCAAAAGAGGCAGACAATATTGAGCCAAAAATATTCTGACGCCAAACAGGGTTCTAGCCTATGTTTATAGGGTCGAATAGGACTGAACAGAGAAGGACTGAGTCTTAGAAACACACCAGAGGGCAAAAAGCAGTCTTACTAGGCAGTTTACAGGCTAATAAGTGCTAGTCAGGATGAAGATGAGGTTCCATAAATGTTAGGTCCTTGCAGAGGAGACTGAAGCACCAGATCACTGAGACGGTTGAAAATTATAGGCAAGACATAAGTCAAAAATTCTAGGGGGAGGGCAGCTGGGTAGCTCAGTGGATTGAGAGCCAGGCCTAGAGACAGGAGGTCCTAGGTTCAAATCCGGCCTCAGACACTTCCCAGCTGTGTGACCCTGGGCAAGTCACTTGACCCCCATTGCCTACCCTTACCACTCTTCCACCTATAAGTTAATACACAGAAGTTAAGGGTTTAAAATAAAAAAAAATTCTAGGTAGACAGATAGAATGACAGAGTACTGACGGATTAAACACTCATCATGTGCCATGAACAAAAATGCCAAATCCCAGAGTTGGATGTGACCACAGAGAGAGGCTACCTTACCCAACGCATTGATATCTCTGACAAGTGAACACCCAATTTCCAGGAGACATTTTATGCAGTAACAACAATAAAGTATGATGACCAACTGTAAATGACTTAAGTATTATCAACAAGGCAAGGATGCAGGCAGCTCCAAGGAACACATGATGGAAAAGGATATCCACCAACAAAGATGGAGCAGACAGAACCTGAATGCAGATTGAGGCATACCATTCTTCACTTTATTTTCTCCATGAATTTTTCTCTAGTGTAAACAATCTGTTCTTTTATATGATAACTTATATCCAATTTATATCATATTACCTGAATTCTTGGAGAGGAGGGACAGCTAGGAAGGCAGGAGAGAATGTAGATTGCAAAATGTCAGAAAAAATATTAAAATTATATCAATGTGTAATTTTAAAAAATGTAATGGTCTAATGGAAAGAATACTCACTTTAGGGTCAGAAGTCATGAATTCAAATTATGTCTTTGTGAGTTTAAGTAATTCACTCATCTATCTGGATTTCAGCATCTCAATTTTGAAAAGAAAGTATTAGACTGGATGAAATCTGAGGTCCCTTGCAACTTTAGAACTATGACCCATTATTATGTTACAAAAGGCCCCTGAGGACTGAAGAATGGAGAGAGGTCCTCAGATATTGTCACCATGCTGGTGCAGGCCCTCATCACATCACATCTGGATTATTACGATAGCCTAAGTTTGTGTCTTCTTGCCTCAAGTCTCTCTCCACCATATTCCACTCTCCAGTCAGGCACTAAATTAATTTCCCTAAAGTGCAGGTTCAATTGAATCATTTTTCTATTCAATAAACTCAAATGGTTTCCTATTGCTTCTAGTTGTTGTTCAGTCCTTCAGTTGTGTCCAATCCCTGGTGACACCAAAACCATAGGACACCAGGCCCTTCTACCTCCACTCTCTCCCAAAAGTTGTCCAAGCTCATGTTCCTTACTATCTTAAGGGACAGTTTTTTCTTTCTGGCCACAGAATGCAAGAAAATGGAAATGAAGAAGGAAGTTGAAAGATTTTCATGAATTCAAAGAACATTTCCTATCAATTTGAGCTTTCCATCAAGTGTTTTGGGTCCCGTTTGTTAGGGAGAAAGTTCCCCACTAATTGGTGGTCTGCAAACAGAGCTTGGACCATCACTGGGATGATTTGGAGGGGATTCCAGTATATGAATAGATTGGACTAGATTATTTCTAAGATCTCTTTTAATCATAATATTTTCTTCATCTATAGAATGAAGCATTTGATTCTAGCTCTAATTGTCTCAAAGATATGGCCTATTTGTCAAGTAGAATTTAGCATATGTACATGGATCAGCAAAAATCCATGTTGGGTTAGATAAAAACAAGTGAAAAAATAGGTAAGGCCTGTTTGGGAGATAAGTAAAGAATATTAAGCAAAATTATAAAATTGCTACTGTACATTATTAGAATTCCTGTGGCTACTACCATCATCACCACCATCCTACTATCCTACCACCACTACCACTACCACCATCATCGCTATTGGCAACAAGATTCAGTACAGATAATATTATACAGGAATGTCAAGAGGCTTGGTTTTGATTGTAGGCTACAATATTTACTATAGCAATATGACTGCCTATGGGCAAATTCCTAAATGTTTCTGTGCTATAGTGTTAAACAGAGATGATATATATTTTGAACAGCCATATTCCCATGCTTAAATAAATATAGAATTACTTATATTTTATTGAAAGAATAAAAATGATGACTATAAATTATATTTGGGAAAAGCTTAGTGTTATCTCCAACTTCAAGTCTAACTTCCAAGTTTCTGTCTTTCCAATCAGAAGGACATCCAGCAACCATAAAATTCAGTTGTACCAGACTAAGAATATCTTCTAGAATAGCTACAACAAGTATATAAACAATCTACAACAAGTAGACCCAGCTTTTGACGTTGAAAATTTCTAGTAATGAGGAATCCATACAAAGAAAGCCCATTTCAGTTCTGGATTACTCTAATTATTAATACAATTTATTTTATATTGAATCAAAACCCCACTATGAACTACTTCCATCAGTTACTCAAGTGATCTGCACCCAGGATTCAAACAGAGCAAATTTAACTTTTCTCCTGCATGAAAGCTTTTAAAATATTTAAATGTAGCTATTGCATCCCCCATAAACTGTCCTTACAGGTTTACCATCCAAAAGTTCCTTTAATCAATCATCTCGGAAGCATAGATTAAATTCCCCTCATCATCATCACAATCATCTTTCTCCTCGGAATTAGTTCCAGCTTGTCAGAGACCTTCCTAAAATATGGTATAAGCCACAATAATCTGAATATCATCTGATCAAGAAAGAATGCATCAAAAATATTTCTCTTAAAACAGCCAAAGATCAAATTAGCTTGGGGGGGAGGAGAATTTGGTAATTAAACACTTGATTGATATTGCAATTGCTTTCCTAAACTCTACTTGTAAATTGTTGTCTTTTTGTGTCCCTTCATCTTGTAACTGTGGTGCTGATTTTTCTATCCTAATTCAAAGCAAATGTACATTCAACTGTACTAATTTTTATATCACATATCCATCAATCTAACTCATCAAGAATTTTTATGGATTTTGATCCTGTCATCCAACACACTACAAATTTCTGTCATCTGCAAATCTGATAAACATGTAACCTATTCATTCATCGAAATCATTAATAAAAAATATTGAAAAGAAGTCCAAAGAGAGATCCCTGAGGTATTCCATCAGAGACCTTCTTTCAAGATGGCACCAAATCATTAGTGACTACTCTAGGTCTTTAAATTGGGTTCAAACATGCCTAACTGTATACTATATTGTCTAACTTGCATCTTTTAATCTTATCCATAAGAACAGTATGAGAGATTTTATTGTAATATTTGCTGAAATTTAAATAGCCTTTCTCTGCAGTATTCTTTTGCTCTGCAGTTTAGTAGCACTATTAAAAATGAGAAGGAAGGAAGGAAGGAAGGAAGAAAGGAAGGAAGGAAGGAAGAAGGAACAGTTATCTTGCTACTGTTTTGTGATTTTTCAATCATATCTGAGTCTCTGTGACCCCATTTGGGTTTTAATGGCAAAGATATTGGAGTGGTTTGTCATTTCCTTCTTCAGTGGATTAAGCCAAAGAAAAATTAAGTAACTTGCCCATGGTTACTTAGGCCACATTTGAACTCTGATATTTCTTACTCCAGGCTCAGATCTCTACCGACTGAGCCATCTAGTTGTTCCTAGTTCTTCCTGAGTTCACCTCTGGTCTTAGGCCCTTACTAGCTGTGTGGCCTTGGAGAAGTTGCTTAACATTGTTTGCCTCAGTTTCCTCATTTGTAAAATGATCTGGAGAAGGAAATGGCAAACCACTCCTGCATCTTTGCCAAGAAAACCACAAATGAAGTCACAAAGAGTCAGACAGAACTGAAACATGGAACAACCACCTGCTTTTACTCTCCTTACTTTCCAACCCCCTCTTCATACAGCTGCTAAAGTACTCTTCTTAAGTCTTCCCTGTTCCCTGCAGTTTATAGTAATCTTCAACTCTCTCAGGTCTTCCTGGCTCACAGTTCTTATGTAATAATATCCTATCTTCTAACTTCTATCACAGTTGCTTGCATACATGAATAAAACAAAGTCCCTTGAAGCCAATTATTTTTTTAATCTTTGTTTCTTAAGAGTTTAGCATGGAACTCTGCCTTTTGCAGATACACAATGACTGCTTAATTAAGCTCCTTTGTACTTCTCAAAGTGCTAGGTGTAAAATGTTATGAAAACTGTAAGTATTCAACAATAGTGATGCTGAATTTATTCATTTCTTATTCATTGGCAATCTTTAGGGGCAAGAACCATAAAGAACTAAAGATGATAGCTACCATGAATTTTAAATATAAAGTCACCATAACTGTTTGGACAAGCTCTATAGTTATATACAGGTTAGTACAAGTCATACCCCATAAAATAAAGCAATTTGTGTGTGATGAAGGCAACTCTATAAACTAAAGCACTGATAATATGGAGATTATAGCTTAACTGAGCCTCAGTTCTTTCATATCAAAAAATAAAAGAGAGAACTGAACTAGAGGAATGAAGAGGTCCCTACCAGCTTTACAATCTATATGACCTGTTATGATCCCTATTCATCAGCACCGGGTTTATCATAGAGTGTGCCTTACCTCCCAATAACAGGGTCCATAATGAACTTCACTTAGAATAATGGAAAAGGACCTCTAACATGGAGTAAGTAGATCTGGATTCCAATTTGGCCCAAACCCAACTAGAGCTCTATGACACTGGTCAAATCCCTTAACTTCCCTCAGACTCCACTTCCTCATACATAAAAATTCAATTCAATTCAACGAATACATATGGAGAGGTTTAAAACATTATACCAGGATCTTCAGGTGAAATGGTTAAAATATATTTTCCTTAAAGGAGATAACATCCCACTTATATCCTACTAAGTGGTAGGTTGAGAATGAGAGATATGCAATAGAATGGACAGGGAGTCAAAAGACCTGGGTTCAAATCCTGACTCTGCCACTTACTACCCGTTGACCTCAAATGACTTCATCTCTCAGTCCCTAGGTTTCCCTATCTACAAAAGGAATGATATTTTTCAAGGTTCTCATCATCTTCAAATATAAAACTAAGTATAATAAAAAAGACTAGTAGAAAGGGAGAAGGGAGAGTAAGGTGCAAAGACTGATGCAAATAAAGTACACTATAAGAATTGGAGGAAGAAAAGAAGATTTTCACCTGAGGAAGGCAGAGAAGATTTATGGATTACTTAGTACCTAGATTTAACCTTTTGGGAATAAATGACTCACAAACACTTATATAGCACATTATGGTTTGCAAAGCACCTTATAAATATTATCTCATTTTATCTTTACAACAACCCAGGCAGATAAGTGTCACTAATATCTCTATTTCAACAAATTGGGAAAATGAGGCTGGAGGAGATTAAAATGACTAGCCTAGGGTCACAAAAGCAAGTAGGCTCCTGAGTCAGAGTTTGAACTCAGGTCATCCTCACTCCAAGTGATCTATCTATCCACTCTGGATTATGAATATTTTATATTAGGATTAGAACTAGATAAAGATACTTTTACTGCCCACTTTGTAACATTTTACAAAACTGTAAAGTCAGTATGTAAATAGGAGCTACCACAGCTATTTTAAATTGCAAGAATTCTGCTTTTCCCTTTCAAGAAGTCATTAATAAATTTCATCAACCTATTCCTCATTTCATTATTCAGAAGTTTTCAGGGTGGTGGGGACTGTAAGAATAACAAGACTTCCTGAGAACCTCCACTGATTATGTCCTCCCAAATTATTCCTGAAATCTTCAAGTGTGACATCCTAACAATTTATAGGCCCTCCAACATGTAAAGGATCTTATACCCATGCCTATGATGCTATATAGGATATCATTTCTATTTAAAATGGCAAGACCCAATTAACAATATTAAAAACTTTTAATATAATATCCTCTAAAATATGGTCCCACCAATTTACCAGTTCTCTGGAATCACTAGTACAAATTTAGAAGGTCAATGGTACATCTCTGATCAAACTTTTTTTCTCTCTCTCTTTCTCTCATAGCTGAGTTCCTCAGAGGTCAAACAGGTAATTCTGATTTTAACTGGCAAAGAGCAGACTCCCTCAGAATCCAACCTGTGAAATCAGGAAACTGGCAACTGGTTGTTGTCCTTCAATAAACAGAAGCCTGCCACTCTCTGAACCCATCTGTGTGATGAATGAGTAGCTTTTAGATCTGTCCAATTTTTTTTTCCAGCTGCCTGTTCACAGCTTAGTAGTTAAGAACCAGAGATGTGTGGTCTGTGCTCTGTTCTGAGTAGAACAACACCTGTCTTGTTCTTGAAATCATAAACCTGGTCATTGCCCCAAGTCCATAGAATGCCCCTACTTACTTCTTTGTTCTGATTGCTTCAAAACAAGGTCTCGTCTCTTTCCTTTCTAATTGATAGGATTACATTTAAAAATAAAATATATTTTTACAAAAAAGGGAATGGAAAAATCAATCCTAACTGTAATCTAATTACAGAGAAACTTTCAAGCTAAAGCAAATACAAGAACATGAAAAGCAATAAAGTGAAAAGTACTCATGTGTCTTAGGAGAGTTGGCATGATGCAGTGCTAAGCATAAAGTAAGGAAGACTTGAACTTAAATTCTTTCTCAAATGTCTAACATCTATGAGCAAGTGATTTAATGTCTCAGAGCTTCAATTTCCTCATCTGTAAGGAGAGCAGTTTAGAATAGCTTACCTACAAAGTTGTCCTTCCAGTCCTAAATCTCTGATCCCATGAAGGATTTCCTAATCCAATGTGTTTATACTTGCAAATAACCAATTGAATGAACAGGAACAGTTTTATAAAGAATCATATTAACCGTGCCTTTTAAGCATAGCAAGTGCTTAATATTTTAATTAAATAATTATATGGAAAGCTCATGACATTGCAGATTTCAAAGTCCTTTTTATCATGACAGCTCTGTGTTAAGTTGCCCATTTTATAGACCGTGGTATTTGGAAATTAAAGAACTTTAGTGATCATCTTGTCTAGCTTCTTCATTTCACAAGAGGGAGAAACTGAGGCTCAAAATGTCATGTACAAGATCAGCCAATGAGTAGAAAGCATGGCCTAGATTCAATCTCGGGGCTTCTGACTACATGAGGCAGATTTGTGTGACTCGGAATAAAGAAGACTTGAATTTCAATCTTACAACAGACAATAGCTATGTGAACCTGGGCAAGTTACTTATGCTTTCTAAGTGTCAGTTTCTTCATCTTCAAAAGCAAAGATAAAAAGAGTTTCTACTTCACAGGGTTATGAAGATCATATAAGACAAATTGTACGTAAAATGCATCATAAACCTTAAAGCCTATGTAAATGTTAGCTAAATAGAGTGGTTTTTCAATGATATAGACTGCCTTCTAAAATGGGACATTCTGAAAATTTCTGACTATTAAGAAACCACAGAAGTAAGAAGGAAAATAGAGAAAGAACTTAAGATATGTTCACCCCTAAAATCTCAAAGTTGCTTTGAAATAACTATCACAGAATAATTGAAAGAATGAACCAATTTAAAGTGATAGTTTTAATATGACATACTTTACATTTTGACTTTTTCTGTTATATTGACCATCTCTATAACTGAAAGAATTTAACTGCCAAACTATAATCAGTAAAAGGAAAACAAAAGTACAGTAAAACCTCACTTTCCTTGGGAAAACCTCCTCCAACATTTTCTCTGTACTTTGACCTCTCCCCTAAGGGAAGTTAAAAATGTACATTTGCTGCCAGTTTAAGTATGGAAAGTGTGGGATGAAGAGAAATGTTTACTTATTCAAGGCTAACATAACCATCTCCCCTAGTTTTTAAAGCCATCTGGAATTTTCTAAGTGTATTTAGACAAGAACAATGAAAAATTTAAAAAAAAAACCTTGATGCCTCATATTCCTAAAAGAAACTGGATAATGTAGTCAAGATACTGGATCAAGTAATCAAAGACCCATGAATGACCCAGGAAAGTTGGATCATCACTATGAATTGTTCTCTATTCCATCTATGAAATCAGGACCTTCTTCATAGTCCTTCAATACAAAATGTAAGAGGCTAATGGGCACAAATCAGAAAGAAGGCACCATCTGACATTCCACCATTCTATTCCAGTCCCAGTCATGGACATCACAGGGACTATGAAGAAAAGAAAAGACAATGCCCAGAACTAGTGGTTTTCATCACCACACAATTGCCCTGATTAGTATCATCACACTTCTCCATTCCACTGAGAGACTATAACCCTTTGCTCCCATCAACTTAACTGGTTCTTCATTTAACAGATTAATGTTTTCTTCTGCTTAAAGCCTGTGATATTAGCTCTCTTCTACTATATCATAAAATTTCTTTCCTTTTGATATCCTATGGAAGCTTGTGCCATCAGTCATTTCCTCACTAGCATCTTTAAAAATGTCTTTGAATCTTAAAAGTTAGAAGAGAACCCAGAAATTATATAATTAAACATACTCTAGAAGTATAAAGAGTGTCTACCTTATCTCTAACAAGTAAGTTATCTAGCCACTGATTAATGAATTCTACTGATAAGAAAATAATGATGGAGGAGAACTTTCCATTTTTAGATGCTTTAACAGTGACAGTTCTTTCTCCTGTTAAATGAAAAGATGCTTCTCTGTAACCTCAATGGCCCCAATAAAGCAGACATTTATCAGGTGTCTACCATCTATAGAACACCAGAACAGGCACCAGAGCAATGGGATGCTTAATAAAAGAGGATCCTGACATCAAGGAACAGGCAATCTAGTTGATGTAAACTTCAAGGAGTGCTGAACTTGAGGTCATAGGACTTCCGATCAAATCTCAACTCTGCAACTTATTACCTGTGTGATAGTGGGCAAGTCAATTAACCTTTTGGAGCATCAGTTTTCTTATCTGCAAAATGGAGTTGGACAGGATGACAGCTAAAATCCTTTGCAACTCTTAATCAATGATCATATGATTGAAGGAAGAGAAGATACCAACATTGATACCCAAAATAAACATTATTCATGCACATTATACTACAAAGAACCCTGTGATGTCTGAAGGTGGGATGCCAAATTATAAGGGGGATAGGGTTGATGTATTCCCTCCATCCATCCCATCTTCACCTTCTGAGACTAACTCAAATGTGACTCTCTCCAAGAAACTATTCTAAATACCCTAGTGGTAGGCATCCTCCTCCCCTATGCCATTACCCAAGCAAGGAACTCCATACACAGAAGACAATAAATGTATGACCACTGAATCCAAAGGAATTCCCAAAAGGACTAGGAAAACTAAATCAAATGGCTCTTAAAGTGACAGAAGTGCTTAAGAACTTGATGAATTCCAGGAAAAGAATGTGGGCTTTAGTCTTTTTCTAGTTGCATGCTGACCCGTGGTATAAAGTCACTTAGCACAATTCCTGTCCTTCTCTTTCCCATTGATTCCTAGCACCCTTATCTAGATGCCCTAGGGATTAATCTCTTCCCTACAAGTTCCTGTGCACAGAATGAGCTCTCTAAAACTTAGCCAATCCAGACGTGGCTAGTTCATAGCCTGTTGAGCACAGATCCATGCCCTGGGTGACATTTTAAACAGTAATGAAAACTCCCAGGCTTTGTGGAATCCCAGCTGCAGCTCTGGCTGAGAGAACAGGATGAGAAATTGTATGGCACTGAATGCAGGGGGGCTTTCTTTTTTTCCTGAGAAACAGAAAACAGTGAATAACTTTGAGCTGATGGCTCCATAATGAGGCAGTCACAGGACTGGCTGGTCAATATTTAAGCTCCAAAAGTTAATGAATTAATGGGCATTTTCTTCCTCTTGAAAAGATAACTGGAAACTTTTAGCCCATAAATATCCTGCACTTATTAAACTAACTGATATGAGAACAACATTACAGTGTTATTAAAAAATCATAACTAGATCTCCATTACAGTTTAACTCAACTGTAACTAGACTTCTGTTTTCACTCAACGTAGTATGTGTCAGGGCAGTAAACATAAGCCAGAAAACACTGGAGGAAATCACTTCTTAGTTGAGGACATGTAAATGAATAGGCAACACTCTGAACACACTCCCAGAGACAATAAGTCATTAAATAAAGAGGAAATAAAAGCACCCATTTTCACTATTCCTCCTATTGATAGCGGCTATCATTCTGTAAATGCACCAAGGAATCATAGAATATTCAAAATGAAAAGTATCACAGAAATCACCTAGGTACTTCTTATGTTACGAACAAGAGAAAGGAGCGGAGAGGGACTTGAGGCAAAAAGGATAATTATGTAGCTACTGCAATACAATCCAAGCAAGAGCTGAAAAGAATTACATCAAACCTAAATTTATTACTATGCAGATTTCCACACAAATCTCCTAGTTCTACTGTCTTCAGTCTAGTCTCACATTTATGGGACAATCCTTCAAATACTTAAAGGAAGCTCCATCATCTCATGTCACATTCACAGGACATTCAAAGGAACAGGTTTCATCTGGAACATAGTCATGACAGATAAAATGGCTCATACTTCTAGAGAATGGATAGAGTGTTGGATCTGGAGTAAAGGAGTACACATATGGCCTCAGATATTTATTGTGTGACCCTGAGCAAGTCACTTAACCTCTATTTACCTCAGTTTATTCATCTATCAACTGGGGATAGTAAAATCATCTACATCACAGACAGATCAAATGAGATATTTGTAAAAGACTGAGTATGGTGCTTTACACAGATTAGAATATATATAAATGCTTATTCCCTTGCCCTTCTAAAAAAAAGACAAAAAAGGTGGGTAGGTAGGTAGGCAGGTAGGTAACTAAATAAATTGCAATTCCCTAGCTTATTCACTTCAGTCAAATAAATCACTAAATCTGTCAGGATCTGTCATGACCTGAACATAATATTAATGCACTCTACTCTGCATCTCTTCCCCCATCAGCATGCCTAATTATATTCCTAGGTTAATGGGGAACATTGAGTCACAATGGAACAAACATTGAGAAACTCAAAAGGTATCATGCCCTTTTGCTAGAACTACTAAGTGTGTATTTAGCTCCACTGCCATAGATTGTGAAAAAAAATTACCAGAGATTACAGGACCAAACTTGTTCAAAATTGCTTAAATTTCTTAAATTTCTCAAGTGCATTACAGGGAAGGCTTTTTTTTTCTGACCACTTCTCCATCACCAATACCATTCACATTGTCAGATAGTCCAGAATGTCACTTCTATATGGCCCTATCATGGACCATTGCCAATAGTATTGTGTTACATGGCATGCAATAATCTCCAAAATAAGAGTTCTTTAATGACATTCTTGACCACCAACTTTTTTGCCAACTTGGTATATAGTTAGGAAGTCCAGGAATCAAATATGGCCTCAGATGCTAGCTGCGCGACCCTAGGCAAGCCACTTAAGTTCTCTCTGACTCTTGTTATCTCATCTGTGAAATGGGGGTAATGATAGCATTCTACCTCATAGAGCTGCAGTAAAGATCAAATGAACTAACATGTATATGTCCCTTTACAAATATTAAGTGCTATATAGCTAATGACAATAGCTAGCATTAATGTAATGTCTTAAGGATTTCAATAAAATTATAAATACTGTAAATCCTCACAATAACCTTGGGATACAGGTACTTTTATTATCCTCTTTAAGCTCTGTCTACCTGTTTCCTCATCAAATGCTAGTAGTAATGTTAATTGGCCTCCAGAGGCCACAAGACACTATGACTGGAAAGCTGAGCTCAGGAAGGAAGACCTGAGTCAAAGGTCTGCCTCTGACAAAGACTAGCTGGATGACCCCGGAGGGGAGGGTTGGGGGGGTGGGAGAGTAAATTAATCTCTTCGTGCCCTAAGCAACTTTCTGAGGCTATGAGTTGAAGAGTGGGTACTAACCGAAAAATTCTTTATAACAATAAAATTGCAAATACAAATATACCAGGAATCTATCATTTCACTGTTGTGGTTTTTTTTTTCACTTATTAGCAATGAGAATACATCTAAAATTTATCAGATAGTTTGTCCTAAGTAACTATAGTTGGAAAAACCAATCTTTGGTGGAGTCAAACAGAAAGAATCCAGGATGTGGAATCCAAAGACCTAAGACTGAACTACGGCTCTGTTTCCTATTTAAATAATTCTGAGAAAGTCATATTATAGAAAAACGAGAAGGGTGAATTAAATAACTTCTAAGGATGCTTTCATTTCTAAATCTATGAACCTATTAGAAGAGGAAGAGAATAATGTACGGCAAAGAGAACACCTAAATTAGTGATGATGATCATGATGACAACACTATTGGTGATTCTCATTTACTTAATGCTTTATGGTCTTCCAAGGATTTCCAGGATTTGAACCCAAGTCTTCCTGACATGGAGATCAAAGCTATCCACTACTTCAGTTACTCCTCATTATTTTAATATAAGCTCAACTATAGTTAAAAAAAAACCCTACCCCTATTGAATACAGATGAGAACAATGAACGTTCCTTCAATCGCTATTAAATAACTCCTTCTTGAGAAATTCTTCTCATCACTAAGACAGATTCAGATAACATCAGAGGACATGTAGTAATATCTAAAAATTCAAGAACAGACAACACAGAGTTATAGGAGCCTTTTCTCTTAAAGTCTAACTATACAAGGCTGTGGTACACACTATGGGAATTCCTTGCATCTGTCTTTTCTTGTGAGGTAGATAACTAAACTCATAGAAAGAAAATGAAATGGCAGGGGACCACTTTTAAAAAAACTTACAATCTGATACAGTCACAAAGCCTTCCCGTCACCAATGTTACACTATCCTATGTGAACTTATTGGCCAATTTCGTACATTTTGAAAAATCCATGCCCACGATAGCCTACACTGCAGCACTGCTGGAAGACAATCTTCCCAGAGGCTAATACTGTTGAATATGAACTAAAGCCAAACAGAAATGGGTCCACCATCATGACAAAGTGCTGGGCTCAAACAGAAAACTACTGAGAGATGATGTGACAGCTTCATCAGAATGCCACAGCAACCACTCAGACAAGACTCAGGTGACAAAAGATGCTGATCTAATAATGACTTTCCTCTCGCAGTTTCCTCATCTATAAAATGGAGATCCTCTTAGCACCCACCTCCCAGCATTGCTGAGGATCAAATGAGATAACAATATATAATAAAATAATAAGATACATAGCACAATTCAAAGCATATATTATTAATATATTACTTTTGTTATTAACATATATGGGCAAATGCATATCCCCATGTATTCTGAGAGTTAAGCTGTTTTAACTGTGAATACCAGGATAATTATTCAATGATTAAGGCTAAGGAAATAATTTTTTAACTTTAACATAAAAATTCAGACTAATGAAACATGTGTCACTTCCTTTAAACAAGGACCCATTGAGGTCTTGTTCTTCCTAGGATGTAAGCACTTTTTAGCAAGTATAATACTGTACCTTGCTCTATGTAATAAATACATAGCTAAATTGAACACACATTTATGTTTTTTAAAAATCTGCTCACACTATAAATGCATTAGAGGAATTAGCTATAACAACTGGAAGCTGTATTGCATGAGAATGAACAAAATTATCAATTAATTAATCTGTCTGGAAAGACTGGATAGATTTCAGGTGTCCCGCATCTGGCCTGCTGACTGTAGTTTGCCCATCACTGGTCTAGAAGATAATTCTAAAATACATAGTTTCCCAGGAAGTTGAGAAAATTAGAAAGTTGCAGTATCTTAGAGCTAGAAGAGATCACAGAAATTATTTAGCATAACAAGAGTTCATTGAATTAAGTACAAATCATTAAGTGATGCCATCCTATCTTGCTACTCCCCCCAATAGAGAATAAACTCTTTGCAGGTAAGGTTTCTGTCATATTTTCTTAGTAACCCTAGAACCTAGCACATTGCTTTGTACATAGTAAGTCCTTAGTGAAGTTTATGGGGATTTGGGGAGTTGGGGTGGGTTTTAACCTCAGAAATGATGAAGCAATTGAAGTCAAGAAAAGTTGGTGATAAAGTTGGATAGGTAGAGGCAACGGTCCAAGTGGAATATGAATCCAGATCTGTTCCCATGATGTATAAAATTAATGTCGTTTGGCCACAGTATTGTCCTTTCATTCATTTGTTTAATTAATACTAAATAAGCATATACTTTATTCAAAGCACATGGAGGGGATACAAAAACATAAATGAATATTATAAAAATGATAGGACAAGTGTGTTATAGTGAAAAGCAGAGATGGTTTAGTGGACAAACAGACATGGCTTTTTGAAATAGCTCTCCCATTAGTTGTCAGTATTAAAAGCCACATTTATAAAATGCAAGGGCTAGTCTTGACTGAGAGTTCTCAACTTTTTATATTTGTGTCATGAACCTTGTTAGCAATCTGGCAAAGTCTATGAACTCCTTGATAAAATATTTTAGATGCATAAAATGAAAACAGATATATTTAAAAGTTATCAAAATATTTTAAAACACCCGGAGGAGATGATCTATCTTAAAAGTTTCTTCTGACTCTGAAATTCTGATTTTATAATCGTAATTCTTCCCTGAAGGTGGATTGATAGAATGTAATCTTCTTGAGTACAGGGGCTATTTCATTTTTCTCTTTATTTCTCTAGTACATAGTAGGTACTTTATAAATATTTTTTATTAGTTGATCAGTAAATAGATTCTAAGGACAGCTAATTTATTTTAATGATTTTTAATCATTAAAGTTTCATAGAACCAGAATGAAGTTCCAAAATAACGCTATTCTATATTCATGCTAATCTAAACTGTATGAAGAACAAAATAAGACAATGAGTTTATTAACAAACATTTACTGAGTGTCTATTATGTTCAACAGAAGCCTGTGCTGGAGGATAGGGCCACAGTGTAGAAATAGAAATAGACTTGTGGTATAGGGATCTCCCAAAAGAGGAAACTCCCTAAGTCAATGCAGGTAAGACTACTCTCTGTAATTATGTTTTTTAAGAAAGTTGTCTAAAATATTGAAGAGTTATATGTTCAGAGCTACAAGCCAATGAGTCAGAGATATAATTTGAACCCAGATCTTCCTGGTTGAGAGGCCAGCTCATGATCTACCAATATAATAGAAAGTTCCTAGACTCAACAAATGGCACCTAAAGAAGTAATAGAAATGAAAACGGAATGTATTCTAGGCACAAAGATTGGAAATAGGATGTGAGGTTCTATGAATAAATTCCTTTATTTATTCATTCAAGAAATAGAAATTAAGTGCTCATTATATATAATGCATTGCCTTGGGCCTCAGGAAGACTCAAGGATGAATTAGTCAGTTTGTCACTTTGGGAAGCATACAGTCTGAAGAGTATGAGTTAAAAAGCTCTAAAACAAATGTAACATGCTTTCACTAGAGAGGTATTGAGGAGGAATAGATTATCTCTGAATAGTGATAGAGAGGCAAGATGGAGAAATGATCCAACCATAGTGGGAATAGTCAGATAGTTTCATGGAGACAGTGAAGGCATATCAACTAGATTATGAAGAATTCAAAAGGTAGATTAATTGAGGGAGGGGAATAGGCAAGAAGGCCATTCTAGATAGGATGAAAAGAATGGATGAGAGCACAAGAGATATGTTTGGGAAAAGAAAAAGTAGTCAGTTTTGGCAGGAGGACCAAATATGGGAAGAGCATTGTGGGAGAAAAATACTACAAAGGAAAGTTAAAGCCAGATTGTGAAGAGAAATAAATACCAGGAGAATAGGAGAGATTGATGAGAAGACATTTTTCCTTTCTTAAAAAGTATGATATATAATTCAAATCAAGTACTGTAAGTACTCTAAAGCATCCATACACTTTCACTATGGTACATTATTATTGAAAACAGGTGGTTTTAATATAATGCATTCAAGCTTTTATGGTAACTTCTTAAAATGCCTTCTACAGAGCCAAGTTGGTTTTTTTATTTCTGTATGATTCAAGTTTGATTTTTCTTCCCTCTATGAGTTAATGAGCAATAATACACACACACACACACACACACACACACACACACACACACACACACCCCTCCCACCTATACTAGATGACCCTGAAGGAAATATAAAACACTATGTTCAGCATTTATTTATTCTACAAAATCAGGCCTGAACTAAAAATCATCTTCAAGAATTAAGGCAACTTCTAGTTTCAAAACATTCAAATTATAAAAGGCATCTGGATTTTTTTACCAAAGGAAGAAAAGGTGAAAGCAGAAAAAGGAATATATTCATAAGACAATGAAGCAATCAAAAGTTCAGACTGTGGTTAGATTTATTTTCTTTAAGCCACTTGGAAGTCTTCAAGCTGCCACTTATTTTACCAAGAATTTATTACTGCGATGTCAAGATGGCAACCACACAGGTATGTGGAATGTTTTGGCAAGCAGCTGAAAAAGAGGCAGGACAAAGGTCAAGTCACAATTTTCCCTGGTAAGCATCACCCATTAATTGTACCTTGGCTCTGACACACCAATCAGCCATTGGGTCCATTTCAACAATAGAGTCATTTTGTGATAGGAATGGAAGTAAGCCATACGGTTCAGACTTTCAAGACACATTTAGCTAATGCAAGGCATGCATCAGGATACTCTAGGGGCCTCCAGGAATGAAAGCTTTAAATTCCTTACTCTAGAAGACTGATGGAAGACAAGGGAACTGACACAAGAAGGGAAAAGTACTTCCCAACAGACCTCATTTAAAAGTACAAACTACATGTATTTTATATATTTATTTCCATATTCTTATTATGTTATTTATCCAATCATTAGACATATCTCTAAGAAATCCATTCTGAGCATGACAATTGATCTTAATAGTGATAAGATTTTATTAGATACTTCTAAGGGCCTTTGATATGATACTTTGCCATTAAAGACATGATTCTATAACCCTCTTTTACTCAATGAATATGTCTCTGGGCTCAGAAGGAAACAAACATATAACTACAAGTAACAAGAATGAATAAAGGGAAGACAGAGATTACTTCAAAGACAAAAAAACTTCAGAGGATTTAGAAAAAGGGGCAACCTACATATTTCAAAATATTTTATTTAGACAAAAATGATCCAATATCATTCAATCAATAAACACTTATTAAATGCCAACTATTTGATAGACTCTGTGTTAAGTGCAGAAGGCACAAAAACAGGCAGACAGTCCCTGTCCTCAAGGAATTTACAATCTCATGGGGGAAACAATTTGTAAGCAAATATATACAGAGCAAGCTCTATACAGGATGAATAGGAAACAATTAAGAGGGAAGGCACTAGAATTAGAAGGAATTGGGGAAGACTTCTTATAGAAGGTGGGATTTTAGTTGGGACTTAAAGGAAGTCAGGGAGATCAGTGGTCAGAGCAATGAAGGGAAGCAATCCAGGCATGAGGGAAAAATGTCCTGAGCTATAAGATCAAGTTCAGCACTACCTAACATCAAAGCAAATACCTAGTCTCTCAAAAGGGATAGTGTATAAAAAGTTTGCAGCAACATTTTTTGTGGTAGCAAACCATCAGAAATAAAATAGATGTCTATCTACTAGGTAATGGTTAAACAAACTTATTTGTGTAATATAATTTATGTAATATATTATCTATATTTGATAAATAATATATTATATAATACCTAATACCTATTCTGTATGAGATATGGGTATCTTTATCTATATTACATATAGAATATAATATTACTGAATCTTACATGATAAAGGTTAAAAACAGAGAAGGGTGGAAAGAGTTAAATGAATAGAATCAGAGTGAAGTAAGGAGAATCAGAAGAAACAAAATATACAATAATTACAATGAAGTCAGTTTTAAGAAGAAAAACCAAAACAAAATAAATCTGAATTTTCTGTAACTGTAATGACCAATCTTTGTTGGGGGAACAGATGAGAAAATGTATCTCTCACTTTCATAGCACAGACAAAGTAAAGTGAATGTGTGGGTGTAGAATGCTGCAGCTGATGCTTTGGTTAGGGTTTTTTTTGGGCAGGGGAGTTCCTTAATAGCAGTTCTTTTTGTGATAGTAAAGAATCTGAAAATAAAGTAAATGCCCATTGATTGCAAATGTCTAAATATACTGTGATACACATATAAAGTGGAATATTACTGTGTGGTAAGAAACCACAAATGCAACAAACAAAGAGAAGTATGCAAAATTTTATACAGTCTAATGAAGAGTGAAGAAAGTAGAGCCAAGAAAATAGTATACACAATGAAAACAATATAAATGGAAAGAACAACCACAAAATGATTGAAAGGGAATATTGCAAAATTAAAAATATCAAGCAAAGCTCCAAAGAAGGATCTCTCTCTCTCTCTCTCTCTCTCTCTCTCTCTCTCTCTCTCTCTCTGTCTGTCTCTCTGTCTCTCT